>NW_019942773.1:235841-237569 GCF_002910315.2 Salvelinus sp. IW2-2015 | reverse complement strand
GCACACAAAGAACACAGGTTTGAGAGAGACAAAATACGAGGGGTAGAGAGAAACACAAAGAGAGTATGGTAGAAATAAAGACAAGAAGGGGAGAGAGAGGCAAAGAGAGGAGTGTGTGAGAGAGACCAAAGACAGAGGGGGAGACAGACAGAGACAACAAACAGGAGGAATAACGAGACAGACCAGAGAACACAAATAGAGAGCCATGTCACATGATAGAGCATGTTTCATTTTCCTCTTTGGGTAAATTGTGAAGGTAATTACAGTCTCTTTCCAGCATTTAGCGAAACTAGATTACAGCCATTACAGCCTTTACAGGCTTCATACACACAACAATCATCCTCTACTCATCATTCTTCCTCTGAACAGTGCAAGAAAATAGCACATTTATGAGACTTATCTTTCTCCGCTGCTCTCTCTCTCTTCTCTTCTCTCCTCTCATCTCTTCTCTCTCTCTCTCTCTCTCTCTCTCTCTCTCTCTCTCTCTCTCTCTCTCTCTGTGGAGGTGTGGAGGGCTTTGTACTAAATAACTTTCTTAATTCTGTCCTTGGTCTTTTCTTTTCAAAGTTTAGGGTGGAAGAGGACAGAGTTAGTTTCCTGGGGTTTGGAAGGTGTGGTGTGCGCGGTGGCTTCTCAGCCTAGCGCGGAGGAGACGCTGTCGATATGGCATGGATTCAGGTGTGTTCCTGAGAAAGGAGTTATTAAAGTGTAGGAGGTTCTGCTTGCTGTCGGTGAACAGGTAGGAGCTGAATTTATACATTCCGCTTCTAGAATGAACAAAGCTGTGGTTGTGTTCATGAAAAGAGCAAATTGGTTGGTAGGCTAAATGCTTGTGGAATAATTGGAAGGGGTGTGTTTGTGCCAATTTCACCTCTTTCTACCCCTTCGACAAGGGTGGTAGTTGCAAATTTCCCTCCGTTCATTACGGATGATCAAATTAGGAAAATGCTGAGTCGTTTTGGTAAGTTTGCTAGCGGTTTTCGTGTACTGTCAGCAGGCTTTCAGGCAGATGCCGTTAAGCACGTTGTTTCGTTCCAGAGGAAAGTGGTCATGTTTCTGAATAACAATGAGCAACAGCTAAATTTGCATTTTAATGTGAGGAATGGTGAGGGGCTCTACGCATGGTTTGCCAGCACAGATAGTCTATGGTGTTTTGAGTGTGGGGATTTGGAGCATAAGAGCTTTGCGTGCCAACATAAAGGCCATAGACAAGGTGAGGGCACATGCGCCAGTGGGAGAAATCGAGGTCAACGTGCAAGGGGCAATGAGATGCAGACAGCAGAGGCTGGGCCTAGTCATGCAAGAGATGGTGGTGTAGATGAAGCTGGGTCTGGTGATCCTATAGATGGTGGTGTAGCTGAGGCTGGGTCTAGTCATGCCAGGGATGGTGGTGTAGATGAGGCTGGGTCTAGTCATGCTATAGATGGTGGTGTAGATGAAGCTGGGTCTAGTCAGGCTATGGATGGTGGTGTAGCTGAGGCTGGGTCTAGTCAGGCTATGGATGGTGGTGTAGATGAGGCTGGTCTAGTCAGTGCTATAATGGTGGTGTAGAATGAACCGCTGAGTCAGCTTAATGGTGGGTAACTCAGGGCTAAGCTAGTGATGATGGTGTATGTGAGACTGGGTCTAGTCAGCTAGTTAGATTGGGGTGTATGATAGGCTGGGTCTAGGTCAGAGCCTAGAGGATGGGGAGATGAGCTGGGTCTAGTCAAGACTTAGATGGTGTGT
>NW_019942773.1:219339-234955 GCF_002910315.2 Salvelinus sp. IW2-2015 | reverse complement strand
TTGCCTGTTGCTGGGGGTGGGAGGCCCTGACCAGAAAGGAAGGGCAGGTGGTCAGAATGGGAGATGGAGATGAGGAGGAAAGTGAGTCTGAGGAAGAGGACGATGAGGAGTTATTTTTTTCAGACTCCTCTTCAATGGGTCCGGAGCTGACAGCCAGTCAAGCAGAAGGGTCAAAGTACACTTTGAGGGAACTGACAAGGGTTCCTGAATGAGACCAAGGGGAAAAAAGTTATTCTTGAGGCTTTTTTTTCTGATCCGAGAAAGTTTGTAAGATCAGCTTAACATGCTATGAAATATGAGGGGCATGGTGTCCTCTCACCCAGGAAATGATTTAGGTTGAGGAAGTGGGTCACAACAGAGCATCAATTTCAGATTTTCCACTTCCTGTCAGGAAGTTTGCTGCAAAATGAGTTCTGTTTTACTCACAGATATAATTCAAACGGTTTTAGAAGCTAGAGAGTGTTTTCTATCCAATAGTAATAATAATATGCATATTGTACGAGCAAGAATTGAGTACGAGGCCGTTTGAAATGGGCACCTTTTATCCAGGCTACTCAATACTGCCCCTGCAGCCCAAACAGGTTAAATGAAGTCGATTGGGGGCTCTGGTGGAAAGGGGCAAGTGTGTTGAGCCATGGGCCACATTTTAGTGCAGGGGTGGTAGTCCTTCTTGTACTGGGTCTGTCTGTAAAAATGTGCTCCTCAATGGAGGTGTGTAGGGGTCGGCTGCTTGTTGTAAAAGCAGATATTAACAATGTGGGTTTTGTCTTTGTAAATGTGTATGGGAATAACACAGGGAGAGATGGGGGGAACAATTTGGGTGTCTTAGACAGGAACTTTCACAGGTAACGCTTGAGGAGACGCTTCCGTCATCACAAAGTGCTTTGAGAGACTAGTCAAGGACCATATCACCTCCACCCTACCTGACACCCTAGACCCACTCCAGTTTGCTTACCACCCCAATCGGTCCACCGACGACGCAATCGTAATCACACTACACACTGCCCTAACCCATCTGGACAAGAGGAATACCTATGTAGGAATGCTGTTCCTTAACCTCTCTAGGGTACGTGAGACGGTAGCGTCCCACCTCTTCAACAGCCAGTGAAACTGCAGGTCGCCAAATTCAAAACAACAGAAATCCCATAATTAAAATTCCTCAAACATACATGTATTTTACACCATTTTAAAGATAAACTTGTTGTAAATCCAGCCACAGTGTCCGATTTCAAAAAAGCTTTACGACGAAAGCAAGCCAAACGATTATGTTAGGTGAGTGCCTAATCACAGAATAACAGCCAAAGAGAGGATTCACAAAAAGTAGAAATATAGATCAAATGAATCACTAACCTTTGACGATCTTCATCAGATGACACTCATATGACTTCATGTTACACAATACATGTATGTTTTGTTCGGTAAAGTTAAAAAAGTTATATTACAGTCCGTAAAAAACATAACAAACTAAGTATTGAATCAATCTTTAGGATGTTTTTAACATAATTCTTCAATAATGTTCCAACCGGAGTATTCCTGTGTCTTCAGAATTGCAATAGAACAGAGCTCGCTCTCACGTGAACGCGCATGGTCAGGGCATGGTCACTTCATGGCAGACCTGACTCATTCCTCTCTCCTTCGGCCCCACTAAACAGTAGAGGCATCAGACAAGGTTCTAACGACTGTTGACATCTAGTGGAAGCCTTAGGAAGCGCAACATTACCATTATCCCACTGTATCTTCAATAGGAGCTGAGTTGAAAATCGACCAACCTCAGATTTCCCACATCCTGGTTGGATTTTTTCTCTGGTTTTTGCCTCCCTGGTGAGTTCTGTTATACTCACAGACATCATACAAACAGTTTTAGAAACTTCAGAGTGTTTTCTATCCAAATCTACTAATAATATACATATTCTAGTTTTTATCGCAGGACATTTACTCTGGTTATGCTTTTCATCCGGACGTGAAAATACTGCCACCTACCCCAAAGAAGTTAACTTCAGCTCAGCATTTAACACCATAGTATCCTCCAAACCCTGGTTCTCGACCCGGCTCTGTGCAACTGGATCCTGGACATCCTGACGGGCCGCCACCAGGTGGTGAGGGTAGGTAACAACATCTCCACGGCACTGATCCTCAACACTGGGGCCCCACAAGGGTGCATTCTCAGCCCTCTCTTGTACTCCCTGTTCACCCATGACTGCGTGGCTATGCACGCTTCCAACTCAATCAAGTTTGCAGACGGCACGGAGGTGAGGGCCCTCGGAGTGTGGTGTCAGGAAAATAACCTCACACTCAATGTCAACAAAACCAAGGAGATGATCGTGGACTTCAGCAAACAGCAGAGGGAGCAGCCCCCTATCCACATCGACAGGACAGTAGTGGAGAGGGTGGAACGTTTTAAGTTCCTCGGCGTACACATCACGGACAAACTGAAATGGTCCACCCACACAGACAGCGTGGTGAACAAGGCACAGAAGCGCCTCTTCAACCTCAGGAGGCTGAATAAAAGTGGCTTTTCACCTAAAACACACAAACTTTTTACAGATGCACAATCGAGAGCATCCTGTTCGGCTGTATCACTGCCTTGTACGGCAACTGCTCCGCCCACAACCGTAAGGCTCTCCACAGGGTAGTGAGTTCTGCACAACGCATCACCGGGGGCAAACTACCTGCCCTCCAGGACACCTACACCACCCGATGTCACAGGAAGGCCAAAAAGATCATCAAGGACAACAACCACCCGAGCCACTGCCTGTTCACCCCATTATCATCCAGAAGGCAAGGTCAGTACAGGTGCATCAAAGTGGGGACCGAGAGACTGAGAAACAGACTTCAGACTGTTAAACAGCCATCACTAACATTGAGTGGCTGGTGCCAACATACTGACTCAACTCTAGCCACTTTAATAATGGAAAAATGTATTTAATAAATGTATCACTAGTCACTAAACAATGCCACTTTATATAATGTTTACATACTCTACATTACTCATCTCATATGTATATACTGCACTCTATACCATCTACTCCATCTTGCCTATGCCGTTCGGGTATCACTCGTTCATATATTTGTATGTACATATTCTAATTCATTCCTTTACACTTGTGTGTATAAGGTAGTTGTTGTGAAATTGTTAGGTTAGATTAGTTGTTAGATTTTACTGCATGGTCGGAACTAGAAGCACAAGCATTTCGCTACACTCGCATTAACATCTGCTAACCATGAGTATGTGACAAATACAATTTGATTTGATTTGGTGGTCGGCGGGGACTGGAACTGTACAATGGATTTTACAAAAGACAGAAATGGGGAAGAACCTCATTCAGTGTCAGTGGGAGTGGTAAGAGACATTATTAATCAGTTCGACCTAGTGGATGTTTGGAGAACTGAACATCCAAACACAAGACTGTATACATGGGTGAAGGTATTTGGGGCTAGGGTGAGTGCAGGCCGAATTGATCAGTTTTACAGGAATCAGAGCAATAGACTGTTGGGTGCTACCATTCTCCCAGTGGGGTTTTACATGTCCAGGAATCAGAGCAATAGACTGTTGGGTGCTACCCTTCTCCCAGTGGGGTTTTACATGTCCAGGAATCAGAGCAATAGACTGTTGGGTGCTACCATTCTCCAGTTGGGGTTTACTGATCACCACATAACCATGGCTCAGCTTTCTATTTCACCAGGGCCTCGGCAGGCATCCTATTGGAAGTTTAATGTAAAGCTCTTACAAGAAGCCACTTTTTGATCAGGTTTCCAGACCTTTTGGGAAAGGTGGGGGAAGCGAAACGAGGAGTATGAATCTCTGAGTCAATGGTGGGATGTGGGGAAAGTCCAAATTCGTATTTTCTGTCAACAGTATACATCTCTCTCATCCTCAGAGGCTAGGAGAGTATTGGGGGAACTAGAGCATTGTATTAGTGAGATGGAGGTAGAGATGGTGGGGAAAGGCAATGTAGAACTCCAGGCTAATTTAGCCAAATTACATAGGGACCTGGGTAGTTTTTTCCAGGTTAAAGCAAAGGGAGCACTTCTAAGAGCTAGGTTCTCCATGCTCAAGGAGATGGATGCTCCCAGCTCCTTCTTCTTTGGTTTGGAAAGACAGAGCGGTGAAGCCAAGGGTATGCATTGTCTACGGCTGTCTGATGGGCGGATGACCTCTGTGGTGGGGGAGATGCGGGAGCGGACTGTGGAGTTTTATACTGGGTTGAATAGGGCAGAACTGTGTGATCATATGTGTGCTCAGGTCTTGTTTGCAGAACTCCCTAAGCTCTCTCTGGCACAGAGGGATGAAATGGACATTCCTCTGTTGTCCCATGAACTGGCAGAGGCCATAACCCAGATGTCCCACGGTCGTGCACCGGGGGTCGATTGACTCCCAGTGGAGTTCTATAAAAAAATCTGGGGAATAATTGGACAGGACTTCTTTTGTGTGTTGCGTGGATGCGTCGGGGTAGGAGAGTTGCCGATGAGCTGCCGTCGGGTGGCTCTGACTCTCTTGCCCAAAAAAGGGGACTTGTGTGAACTTAAGAACTGGAGGCCTGTGGCATTGCTCTGTGTGGACTACAAGATATTTGCCAAAGTCCTCTATAAAAGACTGAAGTCCCATCTGGACTCGATAGTACATAAGGACCAAACATATTGTGTACCGGGACGCTCTATCATGGACAACTTGTTCTTAATCAGGGACATGTTGGACTTGTTCTAATGTGAACTTTGGACTGGTTTCTTTAGATCAAGAGAAGGCTTTTGATTGACTGGACCTTGAGTATCTGTTTAATGTGATGTCTGTGTTTGGGTTTCGGAAGAGTTTTTTGACCTGTGTGAAGCTGTTGTATGCTGGGGCGTCATGTATGGTCAAAGCGGGAGGGGGGCTCAGTAGGCCAGTCTGGGTGAGACGGAGCATTAAACAAGGATTCCCTCTATAGGGGCAGTTATAAACACTAGCCATTGAGCCTTTTTTGGGGCCTGCTATGCAGGAGACTGCAGGGAGTGTGCTGGACAAGCATGGGTGAGGTGTATCAGCATATGTAGATGATGTTTCTGTGATGGTCAGGATATGCAGGCACTAGTGACCAGTCTGACGGTGTACGCGGGAGCTTTGTCAGCTACGGTAAACAAGGGCAAGAGCAAAGCTCTGTTATGTGGGGAATGGGGGGATAGGGCCCCTCCTCTGCTTCCAGTGGGTTTGCAGTGGGGTTGTGAAGGGCTTAAAGTGTTGGGGGTGTGCCTGGGCTCGAAGAGGTGGGTCAGGAAGAACTGGGAGGGGCTGTCACAGGCAGTGGTGTCAAGACTGGCCAGGTGGAAGTGGCTCCTGTCCCAAGTGTCATATAGAGGGAGGGTGCTGATAATCAACAACCTGGTGGCATCTTCCTTGTGGCATAAAATGGCTGTCCTCAACCCCCCCTCCCTTCCGCCGGTCTGCTCGCAGATCTGCAACGCCAGCTGGTGGACTTTATCTGGTCGGGTTCATCACTGGCTGAGGGCGGCAGTGTTGTACATGACCGTTCACGTAGGAGAACAGGGCCTGGTGGAACTGGAGAGCAGGGTGGCTGCTTTCCGACTAAAGGCGGCACAGAGACCGCTGTACCATACTGATGTCGGCTGGAGGGAACCAGCATGCGCACTGCTGAGGAGAAATGGCGGATTAGGGTTGGACCGGGAGTTGTTCCTCATGGAGCTGGAGAGGCTGAGTACAGCATGTCTCTCAGATTTTTACTCTGCAGTGCTGAGGGCCTGGCAGCTGCTAAGGCCCCCACGAGAAGGGGGTGTGGAGCCTGGGCTGTGAGTGTGGTAAGAGCCTATCATGCACAACCCAGCCATCCCTTTGAGATTGGTTCAGTCGGCCACCCTGCAGAGGCAACTGATGGCAGCGGGTTTACAAAGGCTGGGTGACGTGCTACTGCTGGGAGAGGAGGGATTGAAAACCCTGGAAGTCCTGGCACAACAAACAGGACAAACATCTCTTAGGCTGCTGGAGAGATTCCTGGAGAAGGTCCAGGAGGCACTGTCTGTGCCGGTAAGGGGGTTGTTTGAGCGGCCAAAGGGGGAGGAACCACCAATGTTTCCTCCACTGCAGGTGACGGCAGAGACTGGAGACTGGCAAGAGGGTCTGGAGAAGTTTTTAGATTTTAAGACTCCGAGCCTGGGGGAGTTTGAAGGGGTGGGAGGTAAAGCCCTCTACAACCTCTGCGTTAAGGTAAGGACAATTAGGATCCTAACAGGAATGAAGCCACATCAGTGGCAGGGGGTATGTGGGGCGGAGAGTATGGTGGGTTTTAGATGGAGGGGGCTTTATAAACCCCCAGTACCAAAGAGGTCAGGGGACCTCCAGTGGAGGGTTCTTCGTGGAGCCCTGGCCACTAACAGCTGGTTGGTACGAGTTGAACCGGGAATCAGGCAGGGTGGTGGAGGAAAAATGGTCTTGGGCTGTTTTTCATGGTTCCAGTGAAGGGAAATCTTAACGCTTCATCATACAATGACATTCTAGATGATTCTGTGCATCCAACTTTCTGGCAACAGTTTGGGGAAGGCCCTTTCATGACGATGCAGCCATGCACAAAGCAAGGTCCATACAGTAATGGTTTGTCGAGATCAGTGTGGAAGAACTTGACTGGCATGTACAGAGACCTGAACTGACTTCCAACATCTAGTGGAAAGCCTTCCCAGAAGAGTGGAGCCTGTAATAGCAGGAAAAGGGGGACCAACTTCATATTAATGCCCATGATTTTGGAATGAGATGATCGATATACATACTTTTGGTAAAAAAGTGTATGTATAGGCTACTGCCTGGTCTCCTCTGTGACATCATCTATGTCTAATGTTGCTCCATAGATTTAGGAATTTGAATAATTTAATGGGATGTACGGCTCAATATGTACGGCTCAATATGAGTCTAGTGTGAAACTGTTCTTTAGGGTGTCTCCATGGTGACAGTCAGTCAATCACGTCCACTCCAGACGGTGGAGATTAGAATGTCTGCAGCAGGATGATGGAATGATGGAAGGTTCCGTTCTAGACGGACCTGTCAGAAGAAAGACCTGAGGGAGAATATGTTGCATAAAGGTAATTGAGATGTGGTCATGGTCTGTGTGTATGTGTGTGTGTCTGTCCCTCTGGCTTTGCACTGAATCTGAAGCTAAGCAGGTATGGGTTTGGCAGATAGAAAGATGGGAAACGAGGGTTACATTAAATCGGTAAGGAACATGAGAATATAATTTGAAACAGATAAGGTAATACCTGAGAGATTGTCACAATATACATTTTCGGTGCATTCAGAAAGTATTCAAACCACTTGACTTTTTCCACATTTTGTTACATTACAGCCTTATACTTTTCTCATCAATCTACGCACAATTCCCCATAATGACAAAGCAAAAACATTTTTGGAAACTTTTGAAAATGTATTACTAATAAAACTAATAAAAAACTGAAATATCACATTTACATAAGTATTCAGACCCATTTCTCAGTACTTTGTTGAAGCACCTTTGGCAGCAATTACAGCCTCAAGTCTTCTTGGGTATGAAACTACAAGCTTGTCACACCTGTCTTTAGGGAGTTTCTCCCATTCTTCTCTACAGATAATCTCTAGCTCTGTCAGGTTGGATGTGGAGCGTCGCTGCACAGCTATTTTCAGGTCTCTCTAGAGATGTTAGATCGGGTTCAACAATGGGCTTTGGCTGGGGCACTAAAGAACATTCAGAGACTTGTCCCAAAGCCACTCCTAGGCTGTCTTGGCTGTGTGCTTTTTCTTCAAGATTATCTCTGTACTTTGCGCTGTTATTTTTTCTCTCAATCCTGACTAGTCTCCCAGACCCTACCGCTGAAAAATAGCATGATACTGCCACCACCATAATTCACCATTGGGATGTTGCCAGGTTTCCTCCAGACGTGACACTTGGCATTCAGGCCAAAGAGTTCAAGCTTGGTTTCATTAGACCACAGAATATTGTTTCTCATGGTCTGAGAGTCTTTAGGTGCTTTTTGGCAAACTCACAGCGGTTTGTCATGTGCCTTTTACTGAGGAGTGGCTTCTGTCTGGCCACTCTACCATAAAGGTCTGATTTCTGGAGTGCTGCACAGATGATTGTGCTTCTGGAAGGTTCTCCCATCTCCAGGAGGAACTCTGGAGCTCTGTCAGAGTGACCATCGAGTTCTTGGTCACCTCCCTGACCAATGCCCTTCTCCCCCGATTTCTCAGTTTGGCTGGTTGGTCAGCTCAAGAAAGAGTCTTGGTGGAGACAAACTTCTTCCATTTCAGAATGATGGAGGCCACTGTGTTCTTGGGGACCTTCAATGCTGCAGACATTTTTTGGTACCCTTCCCCAGATCTGTGCCTCGACACGATCCTGTCTCAGAGCTCTGAGACCTTATATAGACAGATGTGTAATAATGTCCAATCAATTCAATTTACCACAGGTGGAGTCCAATCAAGTTGTATAAACATCTCAAGGATGATCAATGGCAATAGGATGCACCTGAGCTCAATTTTCGAGTCTCATGGGAAAGGGTCTGAATACTTATGTGAATAAGATATTTCTGTTTTTCATTTTTTATAAATGTGAGATTTTTTGGGGAAAAACCTATTTCACAATGTCATTATGTGGTATTGTGATGTCATTATGGAGTATTGTGATGTCATTATGGAGTATTGTGATGTCATTATGGGGTGTTGTGTGTAGATTAATGAAGATGAGTGTGTTTCTTTGTAGTGAGTTTTAATTTAATCTATTTTAGAACAAGGATTTAACTTAACAAAATGTGGAATAAGTCAAGAGGTCGGAATACTTTCCGATTGCACCTTATTTTAGATTTTCCATTTCATAAGACTTTTGCCCAGGTGTTTCCTGGTGGAGAGGAAATGACAGTGTTGTTGTTCTCTTTCAGTGATGAGCTGCTGGTTTCCCTGGTGGTGAGGCACACTCAGTGGTTAGAATGTCTCTGATATAATCTCTGGCCTCAATCACTTCCATTCTACTCAGCGACCTCTTTCTCTCTCTCTCTCTCTCTCTCTCTCTCCCTCTCTCTCTCTCTCCGTTGTCTCTATCTCTCCTCTCTCACTCATTCAGATGAGCTCTCTGGCAGGTACAACTAGTCTAGGACTTGGGAGTCTGCTATACTGATCATTCTAATATCATTCGCTGGATCCAAAAGAAAAACACGACATCAACATCATCACTGTACAGACGGACACATTAGATTGGAATAGTACTGCCATTCAGACACATTTAAGTGCCTATAAGTGCAGCACATGTATCAAATTAAAGGCAAATCAGGAGAAGAAAACCTTAGGGCAAGAAAACAATATGTTGGTTTTCACTAGCAACAAAGCCCATGGTAAAATGATACATGTGCGATGAAGAAGAAAAGGAGGAGTGTAAATAGCTGTTTGGAGATGATCTTTGTGATGAGAATATGATGTCCTCTCCTCCCACTGACCAGTCAAGAAGACAAACTGTTAGCAGATAAAGTTAGATCTCTCCTCTCTCTCTCTTTCTTTCTCTCCTCTCTCTCCTCTCTCCCCTCTCTCCTCTCTCTCTCTCCTCTCTCTCCTCTCTCCTCTCTCTCCTCTCTCCCCTCTCTCCTCTCTCCCCTCTCTCCTCTCTCTCTCTCCTCTCCCTCTCTCGCCGCTCTCGCTCTTTCTCTCCTCTCTTTCACTCCTCTCTCTATCTGCATTTTCCTCTATCCCTCCACCTCTCCACATCTCTTTAAAAATGTTAGAGTCTATATCTTGATGTGATAAGCATCAGTCCCTCCTCTGTGTCAATTGTCTGTGCGATTGTGTAATTAGGTGCTCAGGTTCAGATCAATATACAACCTCAAATATGCACGCCTTGATTACAACAGGTACCACATAAACCCATAGGTGTCTTAGGGGGTGGAGTGGAGGGGAAAAACCGTTATAAAAAGACTGGAATGAGAATTACACAGCATACAGACAAACAGCCGTATCAAGGTTTAGGGTTAGGGTTAAGGTTTAGGGTTAAGGTTTAGGTTTAGGTTTAGGGTTAGGGTTAGGGTTAAGATTTAGGTTTAGGTTTAGGTTAAGGGTCAGGGTTAAGGTTTAGGGTTAGGATTAGGGTTAGGATGAATTGAACTGGGATGTGAACATAAGGTTCTGGTTAAGGCAAGGGTTAGGTTTGAACTGGGATGTGAAAATCAAATCAGATCAAATTGTTTTAGTCACATGCGCCGAATACAACCTTACAGTGAAATGCTTACTTAAGAGCCCCTAACCAACAGTGCAGTTTAAAAAAAATACAGATCAGAATAAGAGATAAAAGTAACAAGTAACTAAAGAGCAGCAGTAAAAAATAACAATATATACAGGAGGGTGCCATTACAGAGTCAATGTGCAGGGCACCGGTTAGTTGAGGTAGTATGTACATGTGGGTAGAGTTATTAAAGTGACTATGCAAAGATGACGACAGAGAGTGGCAGTGGTGTAGGGGGGGGAATGCAAATAGTGAAGCTAGGGTTAGGGGTTAAGGGTTAAGGGTTAAGGGTTGAACCAGGATATGGACATAAAGCTAGGTTTAGGGTTGAGGCTAAGAGTTGAACCAGGATGTGGACATAAAGCTAGGTTTAAGTTTGAGGTTAAGAGTTGAACAAGGATTTAGACATAAAGCTAGGTTTAAGGTTGAGGTCAAGAGTTGAACCAGGATGTGGACATAAAGCTAGGTTCAGGGACTTGACAATGCCCAGAATTTCACGTCGGCATCCCCTTTGTTTGGACGAAATGCACCCTAAAAAAAATCCATGGCTTTTGCGGCCAGTGGCCATCTGAGCGCGTCCTTATCCAATTCCACAGTGCATATTGAAGATATTGGATGAACTGTCCACATTTACTTTTCATCAGCCAACAAGATGAGTAGGCCTAATTAACAGCATAAGCACTAGCCAGGTCAATCTACTATCCCCCATAGTACAAAAGGTGACCTATTCTATTCTGTGTGAGAAATAAATATTCCAAACATTGTCTGGGACAGTTGTGGGATGTGATAGATCTCAAATTAATACAACGACTAGCATCATTTTTATTTTATTTTAAGCAATGAGGCTGATGCAACAGATCAGAATGTTTAGCTTAAAATGTTGATAAACTATGAGGCTATTTCTTCACATTATAAGCGCAGCAATGCGCACGTGGCAGTAGGCTATAAGCACAAATGTTCCATTAGCGGGAAAACAACATTATCAACAGTGACCGCAAATGCAATTATACATGAGATGCTTTTATTATAAAGATGCATTTTTATGGCGAAAATGATCTTCCCCCTGAATTGAAACTCATGCGCTGCTTATGTGTGCCAGTTAAGTTCTACACCCTTTGTAAAGCGGAATAATGTGCTTACTTTTAAAATCTTATTTGGCCACTTTATGTTACACGAGGTGTGTGAATATGATTAGAAAAAGTCACTAAAAAAGGCATTGTTTCTTATGCTGGGCATCATTCAAAAGTGACAATATTCTAAATAATATATGTGTGAAATTTGTTTTCATTTACAATGGACCATTATCATGCAGTTGTCTTCAAACAGGGGCAGCGGAAAGAATACATGTAATCTATGCACTGAAATAGCAAATGGAGGAATATTTTTCCTTTATTTAACTACATTTACATTTAAGTCATTTAGCAGACGCTCTTATCCAGAGCGACTTACAAATTGGAAAGTTCATACAAATTCATCCTGGTCCCCCCGTGGGGAATGAACCCACAACCCTGGCGTTGCAAGCGCCATGCTCTACCAACTGAGCCACACGGGACCACAACTAGGCAAGTAAGTTAAAGAACAAGTTCTTATTTTCAATGACAGCTTAGGAACAGTGGGTTAACTGCCTTGTTCAGGGGCAGAACAACAGATTTTTCCTTTGTCAGCTCGGGGATTTGATCTTGCAACCTTTCGGTTAGTAATCCAATGCTCTAACCTAGTGGTTAGTGGTTAGTGCTACCTGGGAAAGATTTTTCCTGTGGTTTATGTTCATGCCAGCCAGGTAGGCTATAGTCCTGTTGTAAATATAAGCAATGTGCTTAATATTAGGAAAGTTGAGAAATAAATATAGTAGGCATAGAAAGCTGATGGGATCCTCCTCTTTTTATTAGAGGCCATCGTTCTGTTTTCATTCGCAATTGCACAGCCTATTGAAATGTTGCGCAACATGAGGTCATGAGCTCTCATGAAGTGTTTGATTAGATTTTTTGAATTTGCACTGATGTCAGGGTGATTAGAGGAACAATAGAGTGCTGAGTACCAGGCAGTTAGCACGTTTGGTATGCTACTAATGACCATCAGAAGCATCAGACCTTGGAGAAGCATAATTACCATAACTAAATGGTCTCGTGGAATTTGACTGCCTTCATGATTCGTGACCGCCGGTGTGAAGGTAATACGATCACCGCAACAGCCAAAGTTAGGGTTAGGGTTATGTTAGGGTTACGGTTGTTCCCATTCCAACAACTGAGGGTGTGTGGTAATGTAATGATAGGGTTAGGGTTGAACAGGGCTATGATCAGGGTATGTGGTAATGTAATGTTCTTCTTGCATCGTACATCCCTCCAGGAACACATCTGTCACCTCAAACAGGAGTAATTTTTCAATGGGATTTTTATTCCCTAAACTACAGAGAGAGTGGGACAATGGTCAATTCCACCGGTCAATTCCTTTAAAACAGATAAATAGGAGATGGATCTGAATGGATAGATTTTCCATGATCTCACTAACGGAGCCATCTCCAGTCAGGGAGTGACCGATTTACTTCCTGGAGTGTGAAAGCACAGAGCCACCAGAGGGGTTTCTCTGGCTCTGCTGACCCGGAAGTAATACAATCACAGCAAACCCATCTCCAGTGATATTTAACTAATTTAACGCATGGCTGGCCGGGCAAATCGGCAAATCGCTCCTTGTGCAAGTGTCTTGTTTTGGAAGTAGATTGCGTGTATAAATGTGTGTGTGTGTGTGTGTTTAACTAATTTAACGCATGGCTGGCCGGGCAAATCGGCAAATCGCTCCTTGTGCAAGTGTCTTGTTTTGGAAGTAGATTGCGTGTATAAATGTGTGTGTGTGTGTGTGTGTGTGTGTGTGTGTGTGAGCCAACAAGATGAGTAGGCCTATTTAACAGCATAAGCACTAGCCAGGTCAATCTACTATCCCCCATAGTACAAAAGGTGACCTATTCTATTCTGTGTGAGAAATAAATATTCCAAACATTGTCTGGGACAGTTGTGGGATGTGATAGATCTCAAATTAATACAACGACTAGCATCATTTTTATTTTATTTTAAGCAATGAGGCTGATGCAACAGATCAGAATGTTTAGCTTAAAATGTTGATAAACTATGAGGCTATTTCTTCACATTATAAGCGCAGCAATGCGCACGTGGCAGTAGGCTATAAGCACAAATGTTCATTAGCGGGAAAACAACATTATCAACAGTGACCGCAAATGCAATTATACATGAGATGCTTTTATTATAAAGATGCATTTTTATGGCGAAAATGATCTTCCCCCTGAATTGAAACTCATGCGCTGCTTATGTGTGCCAGTTAAGTTCTACACCCTTTGTAAGCGGAATAATGTGCTTACTTTTAAAATCTTATTTGGCCACTTTATGTTACACGAGGTGTGTGAATATGATTAGAAAAAGTCACTAAAAAAGGCATTGTTTCTTATGCTGGGCATCATTCAAAAGTGACAATATTCTAAATAATATATGTGTGAAATTTGTTTTTCATTTACAATGGACCATTATCATGCAGTTGTCTTCAAACAGGGGCAGCGGAAAGAATACATGTAATCTATGCACTGAAATAGCAAATGGAGGAATATTTTTCCTTTATTTAACTACATTTACATTTAAGTCATTTAGCAGACGCTCTTATCCAGAGCGACTTACAAATTGGAAAGTTCATACAAATTCATCCTGGTCCCCCGTGGGGAATGAACCCACAACCCTGGCGTTGCAAGCGCCATGCTCTACCAACTGAGCCACACGGGACAACAACTAGGCAAGTAAGTTAAAGACAAGTTCTTATTTTCAATGACAGCTTAGGAACAGTGGGTTAACTGCCTTGTTCAGGGGCAGAACAACAGATTTTTCCTTTGTCAGCTCGGGGATTTGATCTTGCAACCTTTCGTTAGTAATCCAATGCTCTAACCTAGTGGTTAGTGTTAGTGCTACCTGGGAAAGATTTTTCCTGTGGTTTATGTTCATGCCAGCCAGGTAGGCTATAGTCCTGTTGTAAATATAAGCAATGTGCTTAATATTAGGAAAGTTGAGAAAATAAATATAGTAGGCATAGAAAGCTGATGGGATCCTCCTCTTTTTATTGAGGCCAATCGTTCTGTTTTCATTCGCAATTGCACAGCCTATTGAAATGTTGCGCAACATGAGGTCATGAGCTCTCATGAAGTGTTTGATTAGATTTTTTGAATTTGCACTGATGTCAGGGTGATTAGAGGAACAATAGAGTGCTGAGTACCAGGCAGTTAGCACGTTTGGTATGCTACTAATGACCATCAGAACATCAGACCTTGGAGAAGCATAATTACCATAACTAAATGGTCTCGTGGAATTTGACTGCCTTCATGATTCGTGACCGGCCGTGTGAAGGTAATACGATCACCGCAACAGCCAAAGTTAGGGTTAGGGTATGTTAGGGTTACGGTTGTTCCATTCCAACAACTGAGGGTGTGTGGTAATGTAATGATAGGGTTAGGGTTGAACAGGGCTATGATCAGGGTATGTGGTAATGTAATGTTCTTCTTGCATCGTACATCCCTCCAGGAACACATCTGTCACCTCAAACAGGAGTAATTTTTCAATGGGATTTTTATTCCCTAACTACAGAGAGAGTGGGACAATGGTCAATTCCACCGGTCAATTCCTTTAAAACGATAAATAGGAGATGGATCTGAATGGATAGATTTTCCATGATCTCACTAACGGAGCCATCTCCAGTCAGGGAGTGACCGATTTACTTCCTGGAGTGTGAAAGCACAGAGCCACCAGAGGGGTTTCTCTAGCTCAGCTGACCCAGAAGTGATGCAATCACACCAAACCCATCTCCAGTGATATTTAACTAATTTACGCATGGCTGGCCGGGCAAATCGGCAAATCGCTCCTTGTGCAAAGTGTCTTTGTTTTGGAAGTAGATTGCGTGTATAAATGTGTGTGTGTGTGTGTGTGTGTGTGTGTGTGTGTGTGTGTGTGTGTGTGTGTGTGTGTGTGTGTGTGTGTGTGTGTGTGTGTGTGTGTGTGTGTGTGTGTGTGTGTGTGTGTGTGTGTCCATGTTTGATTTGATTTGTGAGAAGGTGCGTGTTGCCAGCCACTTCATGTGATTAGTGCTCAATCTGCTGTCTGTCTACAAGCTGGGACATCGACAGGAACATCTTGTTTTTCCTCTTATGTCCACAAGTGTGAAAGTGTGAAAAGAAGGAGGTGTTTTAGAAACAGATCATCGTACAGCACTTGCATCAGACACAGACACAGACACAGACACACAGCGCACACACACACACACACACACACACACACACACACACACACACACACACACACACACACACACACACACACACACACACACACACACACACACACACACCCCCACACAAC
>NW_019942773.1:218606-219314 GCF_002910315.2 Salvelinus sp. IW2-2015 | reverse complement strand
ACACACACACACACACACACACACACACACACACACATACTTGGGTTTTTGGTTTTGATTGGAACTTAACTGATTATTTGTACCACCCTGACAAAATACAAACGTATTACCTTCATATGTAACATTTTGTCGGCCCAATGGTATGGCCTATCCCTATAGGAAGTTAGGAGGTGTGGAGAACGTTTTCCACTTCATGAAGCCATTCTGTTTGATCCTCTGCTGTATCTCTGCTCTCAGCTCCCCAAAACACAGAGGGTGCACCTAAATGGCATGCTATACCATATATAGTGTTGTGCCCTAAGGGCCCTGGTCAAAAGCAATGCACTATTGGGTGCAATTTGAGAAGCAGCCATAAATGGGGGGTTTAAAGAGGTGAGACGAAACTGACAGGACTCTTCCTGTCTAAAGTTGTAATGTCCACACTGCAATAATAGATGTTTGCGTGTGTCAGAGCATAAGGTAGGGTTTTAGTCCCACTGTGTAAGAATGTAGGGTTTTAGTCACACTGTGCAAGGATGTAGGGTTTTAGTTCCACTGTGCAATAATGTAGGGTTTTAGTCCCACTGTGAAATAATGTAGGGTTTTAGTCCCACTGTGCAAGAATGTAGGGTTTTAGTCCCACTGTGCAAGAATGTAGGGTTTTAGTCCCACTGTGCAAGAATGTAGGGTTGTAGTCCCACTGTGCAAGAATGTAGGGTTGTAGTCCCA
>NW_019942773.1:214339-218595 GCF_002910315.2 Salvelinus sp. IW2-2015 | reverse complement strand
TAGTCCCACTGTGCAAGAATGTAGGGTTTTAGTCCCACTGTGCAAGAATGTAGGGTTGTAGTCCCACTGTGCAAGAATGTAGGGTTGTAGTCCCACTGCGCAAGAATGTAGGGTTGTAGTCCCACTGCGCAAGAATGTAGGGTTTTAGTCCCACTGCGCAAGAATGTAGGGTTGTAGTCCCGCTGCGCAAGAATGTAGGGTTGTAGTCCCACTGCGCAAGAATATAGGGTTTTAGTCCCACTGTGCAAGAATGTAGGGTTGTAGTCCCACTGTGCAAGAATGTAGGGTTGTAGTCCCACTGTGCCAGAAGGTAGGGTTTCAGTCCCACTGTGCAAGAATGTAGAGTTTTAGTCCCACTGTGCAATAATGTAGGGTTTTAGTCCCACTGTGCAAGAATGTAGGGTTGTAGTCCCACTGTGCAAGAAGGTGGGGTTTCAGTCCCACCGTGCAAGAAGTGTTAGAGTGACAAGACAGCAAGGGGCGGCAGGTAGCCTAGCAGTTAGAGAGGCCAGCCAGCAACTGGAGGGTTGCCAGTTCAACCCAGGTCTGAAAGGAAACAATCTTGGAGGAAGTGAACTCACGTCTGGAAGGTTGCTGGTATCAAATCCTAAAAGCCAATGCCTGGTATTGTGCACTTGAGAAAGTCACGGGTGCCGAGTGTGGTATTCCCCTGCTACAACCTCTTCATGTATATAACCGTGCCCTGCTCCTACCTCTTTATGTATATAACCGTGCCCTGCTCATACCTCTTTATGTATGTAACAGTCCCCTGCTCCAACCTCTTTATGTATGTAACAGTCCCCTGCTCCAACCTCTTTATGTATGTAACAGTCCCCTGCGACTCCACGCTGAGTTAAGGATGAGATTCTCTCCCGGGAGGTTCCTTCCAGCGTGGACTCTTTGATTGCACTCGCCATCCGCATAGAACGACGGGTAGATCTTCGGTCACCGAGCTCGTGAAAGAGAGCTTTCGCGTTAACGGTGTTTCCCCCTCCGCATCTCAACCATCTCCTCCCACCGGCTCAGAGACTGAGCCCATGCAGCTGGGAGGTATTCGCATCTCGACTAAGGAGAGGGAACGGAGAATCACCAACCGCCTTTGCCTCTATTGCGGTTTCTGCTGGACATTTTGTCATGTCATGTCCCGTAAAGGGCCAGAGCTCAATCAGTAAGCGGAGGGCTACTGGTGAGCGCTACTACTCAGGTCTCTCCATCAAGATCCTGTACTACCTTGTCGGTCCATCTACGCTGGACCGGTTCGGCTGCTTCCTGCAGTGCCTTGATAGACTCTGGGGCTGAGGGTTGTTTTATGGACGAAGCATGGGCTCGGAAACATGACATTCCTCTCAGACAGTTAGGGAAGCCCACCCATGTTCGCCTTAGATGGTAGTCTTCTCCCCAGTATCAGATGTGAGACACTACTTTAACCCTCACAGTATCTGGTAACCACAGTGAGACCATTCCTTTTTGATTTTTCGTTCACCTTTTACACTGTTGTTTTGGGTCATCCCTGGCTAGTATGTCATAATCCTTCTATTAATTGGTCTAGTAATTCTATCCTATCCTGGAACGTTTCTTGTCATGTGAAGTGTTTAATGTCTGCTATCCCTCCTGTGTCTTTCTGTCCCCTCTATCTCAGGAGGAACCTGGTGATTTGACAGGAGTGCCGGAGGAATATCATGATCTGCGCACGGTCTTCAGTCGGTCCAGAGCCAGCTCCCTTCCTCCTCACCGGTCGTATGATTGTTGTATTGATCTCCTTCCGGGACCACTCCCCCTCGGGGTAGACTATACTCTCTGTCGGCTCCCGAACGTAAGGCTCTCGAGGATTATCTGTCTGTTTCTCTCGACGCCGGTACCGTGGTGGCCTTCTTCCTCTCCCGCCGGAGCGGGATTTTTTTTTGTTAAGAAGAAGGACGGTACTCTGCGCCCCTGCGTGGATTATCGAGGGCTGAATGACATAACGGTTAAGAATCGTTATCCGCTTCCCCTTATGTCGTCAGCCTTCGAGATTTTGCAGGGAGCCAGGTTCTTTACTAAGTTGGACCTTCGTAACGCTTACCATCTCGTACGCATCAGAGAGGGGACGAGTGGAAAACGGCGTTTAACACTCCGTTAGGGCATTTTGAATACCGGGTTCTGCCGTTCGGTCTCGCTAATGCTCCAGCTGTCTTTCAGGCATTAGTTAATGATGTACTGAGAGACATGCTGAACATTTTTGTTTCGTTTACCTTGACGATATCCTGATTTTTTCACCGTCACTCGAGAATTCATGTTCAGCACGTTCGACGTGTACTCCAGCGCCTTTTAGAGAATTGTCTCTACGTGAAGGCTGAGAAGTGCGCCTTTCATGTCTCCTCTGTCACATTTCTCGGTTCTGTTATTTCCGCTGAAGCATTCAGATGGATCCGCTAAGGTCCAGGCTGTCAGCGATTGGCCCGTTCCTAAGTCACGTGTCGAGTTGCAGCGCTTTCTCGGTTTCGCTAATTTCTATCGGCGTTTCATTCGTAATTTCGGTCAAGTGGCTGCCCCTCTCACAGCTCTGACTTCTGTCAAGACTTGCTTTAAGTGGTCCGGTCCGCCCAGGGAGCTTTTGATCTCCTCAAGAAGCGTTTTACATCCGCCCCTATCCTTGTTACTCCTGACGTCACTAAACAATTCATTGTCGAGGTTGACGCTTCAGAGGTGGGCGTGGGAGCCATTCTGTCTCAGCGTTCAGTCTGACGATAAGGTCCATCCTTGCGCTTACTTTTCTCATCGCCTGTCGCCATCGGAACGCAACTATGATGTGGGTAACCGCGAACTGCTCGCCATCCGCTTAGCCATAGGCGAATGGCGACAGTGGTTGGAGGGGCGACCGTCCCTTTTGTCGTTTGGACTGACCATAAGAACCTTGAGTACATCCGTTCTGCCAACGACTTAATGCACGTCAAGCTCGTTGGGCGTTGTTTTTCGCTCGTTTCGAGTTCGTGATTTCTTATCGCCCGGGAAATAAGAACACCAAGCCTGACGCTTTATCTCGTCTCTTTAGTTCTTCTGTGGCTTCTACCGACCCCGAGGGGATTCTCCCTGAAGGGCGTGTTGTCGGGTTGACTGTCTGGGGAATTGAGAGACAGGTAAAGCAAGCACTCACTCACACTGCGTCGCCGCGCGTTGTCCTAGTAACCTTCTGTTCGTTCCTGTCTCTACTCGTCTGGCTGTTCTTAGTGGGCTCACTCTGCCAAGTTAGCTGGCCACCCCGGCGTTCGGGGCACGCTTGCTTCTATTCGCCAGCGGTTTTGGGTGGCCTACTCAGGAGCGTGACACGCGCCGTTTCGTGGCTGCTTGTTCGGACTGCGCGCAGACTAAGTCAGGGTACTCTCCTCCTGCCGGTCGTCTCAGACCGCTTCCCATTCCTTCTCGACCATGTTCTCACATCGCCTTAGACTTTATTTCCGGTCTGCCTTCGTCTGCGGGGAAGACTGTGAGAGCCGCCAATAAACGTAGGATTAAGAGTCCTAGGTATTGTCGCGGTCAGAGAGTGTGGCTTTCCACTCGTAACCTTCCCTTACGACAGCTTCTCGCAAGTTGACTCCGCGGTTCATTGGTCCGTTCCGTGTCTCTCAGGTCGTCAATCCTGTCGCTGTGCGACTGCTTCTTCCGCGACATCTTCGTCGCGTCCACCCTGTCTTCCATGTCTCCTGTGTCAAGCCTTTTTCTTCGCGCCCCCATTCGTCTTCCCTCCCCCCCCCGTCCTTGTCGAGGGCGCACCTATTTTCAAGGTACGGAAGATCTTGGACATGCGTTCTCGGGGATGTGGCCACCAGTACTTAGTGGATTGGGAGGGTTACGGTCCTGAGGAGAGGAGTTGGGTTCCATCTCGGACGTTCTGGACCGTGCGTTGATTGATGATTCCTTCGTTGCGCCAGGGTTCCTCTCGATGCGCCAGGAGGCGCTCGGTGAGTGGGGGGGTACTGTCATGTTTTGTCATTGATTATCATGTCTTGTCCCTGTGCTTCCCTCTGCTGGTCTTATTAGGTTCTTTCCCTCTTTCTCTCTCTCTCTCTCCTCCTCCCTCTCTCCTCTCCCGCTCTCTCTCTCTATCGTTCCGTTCCTGCTTCCAGCTGTTTCTCATTCTCCTAACGACCTCATTTACTCTTTCACACCTGTCCCCTATTTTGCCCTCTGATTAGAGTCCCTATTTCTCCCTCTGTTTTCCGCTTCTGTCCTTGTCGGATTCTTGTTTGATGTTTGCTGTCCTGTGTCCTTGTTTTCGC
>NW_019942773.1:193259-211922 GCF_002910315.2 Salvelinus sp. IW2-2015 | reverse complement strand
TACAACCTCTTTATCTCTCTCCCTCCCGCCCTGTCGTGTTTTTGCCTTCTTCAGATGCTGCGTGTGAGCAGGTGTCTATGTCAGCTACGGCCTGTGTCCTCCTGAAGCGACCTGCAGTCTGTGGTCGCGTCTCCAGTCGTTCCTCTCTACTGACGAGAGGATTTCAGTTTCCTGTTTTGGATTTACCTTTGATATATCCAGGAGAATCATTGTTTGTTTGATACTGGAATAAAGACTGTTTCTATTACGTCGCTTTTGGGTCCTCATTCACCAGCATAACAGTAACAGTCCCCTGCTCCAACCTCTTTATGTATAATTGAAGTCGGACGTTTACATACACTTTAGCCAAATACATTTAAACTCAGTTTTTCACAAATCCTGACATTTGATCCCAGTAAAAATTCCCTGGCTTAGGTCAGTTAGGATCGCCACTTTATTTTAAGAGTGTGAAATGTCAGAATAATATTAAAGAGAATTATTTATTTGTTGGCCCAACGGTAGATATTTTTTCTTTCATCACATTCCCAGTGGGTCAGAAGTCTACATACACTCTATTACTATTTGTTAGCACTGCCTTCAAATTGTTTAACTTGGGTCAAACGTTTTGGGTAGCCTTCCACAAGCTTCCCAAAATAAGATGGGTGAATGTTGGCCCATTCCTCCTGACAGAGCTGGTGTAACTGAGTCAGAATTGTAGGCCTCCATGCTCACACATGCTTCTTCAGTTCTGCCCACACATTTGCTATGGGATTGAGGTCAGGGCTTTGTGATGGCCACTCCAATACCTTGACTTTGTTGTCATTAAGCTATTTTGCCACAACTTTGGAAGTATTCTTGGGGTCATTGTCCATATGGAAGACTCATTTGCGAACAAGCTTTAACTTGGTTGCTTCAGTATATCCACATCATTTTCCAACCTCATGATGCCATCTAGTTTTTGAAGTGCACCAGTCCCTCCTGCAGCAAAGCATCCCCACAACATGATGCTGCCACCCCCATGCTTCATGGTTGGAATGGTGTTCTTCGGCTTGTAAACCTCCCCCTTTTTCCTCCAAACATAACGATGGTCATTATGGCCAAGCAGTTCTATTTTTGTTTCATCAGACCAAAGGAAATGTCTCTATAAAGTACAATCTTTGTC
The DNA here is from genome assembly GCF_002910315.2 of Salvelinus sp. IW2-2015. Taxonomy (NCBI): domain Eukaryota; kingdom Metazoa; phylum Chordata; class Actinopteri; order Salmoniformes; family Salmonidae; genus Salvelinus; species Salvelinus sp. IW2-2015. The sequence goes on along the minus strand of NW_019942773.1, from coordinate 210,781 downwards.
CCCATGTGCAGTTGCAAACCATAGTCTGGCTTCTTCTTGGCGGTTTTGGAGCAGTGGCTTCTTCCTTGCTGAGCGCCCTTTCAGGTTATGTCGATATAAGACTCGTTTTACTGTGGGTATAGATACTTTTGTACCTGTTTCCTCCAGCATCTTCACAAGTCCTTTGCTGTTGTTCTGGGATTGATTTGCACTTTTCGCAACAAAGTATGTTCATCTCTAGGAGGCAGAATGCATCTTCTTCCTGAAGATTTATGACGGCTGCATGGTCCCATGGTGTTTATACTTGCGTACTATTGTTTGTATAGATGAATGTGGTACCTTCAGGCGTTTGGAAATTGCTCCCAAGGATGAACCAGACTTGTGGAGGTTTACAATTTTTTTCTGAGGTCTTGGCTGATTTATTTTGATTTTCCCATGATGTCAAGCAAAGAGGCACTGAGTTTGAAGGTAGGCCTTGAAATATATCCACAGGTACACCTCAAAATGACTCAAATTATGTCAATTAGGCTATCAAAAGCTTCTAAAGCCATTACATCGTATTCTGGAATTTTCTAAGCTGCTTAGAGGCACAGTGTATGTAGACTTCTGACCCGCTGGAATTGTGATACAGTGAATTATAAGTGAATACATTTGTCTGTAAACATTTGTTTGAAACATGTCTTGTGTAATGCACAAAGTACATGTCCTAACCGACTTGCCAAAACTATGGTTTGTTTACAAGACGTTTTTGGAATGGTTGAAAAGCGAGTTTTAATGATTCCAAACTAACTGTATGTAAACTTCCGACTTCAACTGTATGTAACAGTCATCTGCAGAGTTTGGACTGAATGTTCTTAAGGCCAGGGAAGCAAGAGGCTAGAGTGGTAACAGAGTATATCCGGTCTTTGTTCTGGCCTCAGTAGGTCCCTGTATTGTGCCAGATGTGATCTGTAGATGTATATTGATTACTGGTCCCTTGTATCCAGAGAAACTTACAGTAGTGAGTCATTTAGCAGATATCCAGAGAGACTTACAGTAGTGTCATTTAGCAGATGCTCTTATCCAGAGAGACTGTGGTTCTTAATTTCTGTATTACCAAATGAGGAGAGAGACAAACTTCACACACCAGTCAGACTTAAACTACATCTTTAATAATAAGAGTTTTGCATTAGCACTTGACTTTCAACGTTTCGCCATTTCTAATGAACCGTTGAGTGTCAACACAATGGCTACTGAGATCTTTTATAGCAAAGATCCACCCCCCTTTGACATGACAAACCACAGATATTTAGGAACTGTTCACAAATAAATACTTTTACTTGAGAGAGGAGTATCCCATAGCCAGATAGCATTCGCTATAAATTATCGTTCAGTTTGGTCCCTAAAACGAGGTTCTAATCTCGTTCCTGGTACTTCATAGTACAAAAACACCAACTCATCCAATGGCAAATATCAATTGTCAACTCTAGATACTCCCATCTCAAGTAAACCCCCACTTGACCCCACTCCTGGACAAGCTCACTGAGGGGAGTGAGCATCTAAGTCATACACTATCCCAGGATAAGTGCAACATCAGAGAGAACATACAATGGTTCCAGACACTGCCATACAGCTCCCCCCAATGCCAAAGGAGGGAGTGACTGGCGCAAAGACATTGTGGATATAAGTAATTGGTTCCCCATTAATCACGCCATCCCTTCACATGGTCAAAGAATAGGTAAAGACACATTTACATATGAAGACAATGTTCCATTCTGTCCTCTTCCCTATCTGATGTTCTGCATAGCACCAGGTACATGTGAAAGACAAGCCTGACCTCTCCTCTCTCTGGGCCCCAAGTGACTGAGCCCCAGCTGAGGGAAAAGTGCAACTGCCAACACTAGAGTCCAAAGGGATACGTTCTAATGACAAATATCTCACATAAGCATATTATGCAAATAAAACATCTTAATTATCTTGCCACGTTTGTTTAGAGATGGATTGGACCAAGGTGCAGCGTGGTAGGCGTACATCTTTCTTTTATTAAATGACACCGGTAAAAAAAATAAAAATACAAATTGAACGTAAAGCTACATGCAGTGCAGAAAGCAACTACACACGAACAAGATCCCATCAAACTAAAGGTGGAAAAAAGTCTGCCTACGTGTGATCCCCAATCAGAGACAATGATAGACAGCTGCCTCTGATTGGGAACCATACCCGGCCAACAAAGAAATAGAAAAACTAGAATGCCCACTAGCAAATACACTGAGTCATTTAGCAGACACTCTTATCCAGAGAGACTTAACGTACTGAGTCATTTAGCAGACACTCTTATCCAGAGAGCCTTACAGTAGGGAGTCATTTAGCAGACACTCTTATCCAGAGAGACTTACAGTACTGAGTCATTTTAGCAGATGCTCTTATCCAGAGAGATTACAGTACTGAGTCATTTAGCAGACACTCTTATCCAGAGAGACTTACAGTACTGAGTCATTTGCAGATGCTCTTATCGAAAGAGCCTTACAGTACTGAGTCATTTAGCAGACCCTCTTATCCAGAGAGACTTACAGTAGTGAGTCATTTAGCAGCCACTCTTATCCGAGAGATTACAGTAGTGAGTCATTTAGCAGATGCTCTTATCGAAAGAGCCTTACAGTACTGAGTCATTTAGCAGATGCTCTTATCCAGAGAGACTTACAGTATGAGTCATTTAGCAGACGCTCTTATCCAGAGAGACTTACAGTAGTGAGTCATTTAGCAGAAGCTCTTATCCAGAGAGACTTACAGTACTTAGTCATTTAGCAGACACTCTTATCCAGAGAGACTTACAGGAGTGAGTCATTTAGCAGATGCTCTTATCCAAAGAGACTTACAGTAGTGAGTCATTTAGCAGACACTCTTATCCAGAGAGACTTACAGTGCTGAGTCAATTAGACACTCTTATCCGAGAGACTTACAGCACTGAGTCATTTAGCAGACACTCTTATCAGAGAGACTTCAGCACTGAGTAATTTAGCAGACACTCTTATCCAGAGAGACTTACAGCACTGAGTAATTTAGCAGACACTCTATCCAGAGAGACTTACAGTAGTGAGTCGTTTAGCAGATGCTCTTATCGAAAGAGCCTTACAGTACTGAGTCATTTAGCAGATGCTCTTATCCAGGAGACTACAGTAGTGAGTCGTTTAGCAGATGCTCTTATCGAAAGAGCCTTACAGTACTGAGTCATTAGCAGACACTCTTTCCAGAGAGACTTACAGCACTGAGTAATTTAGCAGACACTCTTATCCAGAGAGACTTACAGTAGTGAGTCATTTAGCAGATGCTCTTATCGAAAGAGCCTTACAGTACTGAGTCATTTAGCAGATGCTCTTATCCAGAGAGATTACAGTACTGAGTCATTTAGCAGACGCTCTTTCCAGAGAGACTTACAGTAGTGAGTCTTTAGCAGACGCTCTTATCCAGAGAGACTTACAGTACTTAGTCATTTAGCGACACTCTTATCCAGAAGACTTACAGGAGTGAGTCATTTAGCAGATGCTCTTATCAGAGAGACTTACAGTAGTGAGTCATTTAGCAGACACTCTTATCAGGAGAGACTTACAGTGCTGAGTCAATTAGCAGACACTCTTATCCAGAGAGACTTACAGCACTGAGTCATTTAGCAGACACTCTTATCCAGAGAGACTTACAGCACTGAGTAATTAGCAGACACTCTTCCAGGAGACTTACAGCACTGAGTATTTAGCAGACACTCTTATCCAGAGAGACTTACAGCACTGAGTAATTTAGCAGACCCTCTTATCCAGAGAGACTTACAGCACTGAGTAATTTAGCAGACACTCTTATCCAGAGAGACTTACAGTAGTGAGTCGTTGGCAGACACTCTCATCCAGAGAGACTTACAGCACTGAGTAATTTAGCAGACACTCTTATCCAGAGAGACTTACAGTAGTGAGTCATTTAGCAGACCTCTTATCCGAGAGAGACTTACAGTGAGTGATTGTCTAGGCAGACACTCTTATCCAAGAGACTTACAGTAGTGAGTCTTTAGCAGAACGCTCTTATCCAGAGAGACTTACAGTAGTGAGTCGTTTAGCAGACACTCTTATCCAGAGAGACTTACAGTAGTGAGTCATTTAGCAGACACTTTATCCAGAGAGGACTTACAGTAGTGAGTCATTTAGCAGACACTGTTATCCAGAGAGACTTACAGTAGTGAGTCCTTTAGCAGACACTCTTATCCAGAGAGACTTACAGTAGTGAGTCATTTAGCAGGCGCTCTTATACATTTTTTTTGTACTTTTCCCCCCTACTGGTCCCCAGTGAAAATCGAACCCTCAACCGTGGCATTGCAAGCGCCATGCTCTACCAACTGATTCACACGGGACCCCTGATGACAGCCATGTGATCTGTGGCACACCTGCAGATGTTTTTGTGGCAACAGATGTGTTTTAATCGGCATAATGGTCTCATCTGTCCATAGAACATTCTTCCAAGAGTCTTGATGGTCATCCAGGGGCTTTCAGGTGCTTTTTGGCAAACTTTAGTCAACTTTGTGGACGAGATGGGTCCCATTATGTCAGGCAAAAACGAAACACTGCATTCCATTGTAAGAACCTCATACCAACGGTCAAGAATGGTGGTGGTAGTGAGATTGTTTGGGGATGCTTTCCTGCCTCAGGATCTGGATAACTTGCCTTCATAGAAGGAATCATGAATTCTGCTCTGTATCAGAGAATTCTACAGGAGAATGTCAGGCCTGAAGCTGAAGAGCAGCTGGGTCATGCAGCAAGACAATGATCCAAAACACACAATGAAGTCTACATGAAAATGGTTAAAAAGCAACATATTTGAAGTTTTGGAACGGCCTAGTCAAAGTCCAGACCTAATCCCAATTGAGATGTTGTGGCAGGATTTGAAATGAGCAGTTCATGCTTGAAAACCCCACAATGTCGCTAAGGTAAAGCAGTTCTGCATGCAAGAGTGGGCCAAAATTCCTCCACAGCGATGTGAGAGACTAATCAACAACTACAGGAAGCATTTGGTTGTAGTTATTGCAGCTACAGGTGACATAACCAGTTATTGACTATAAGGAGGCATTTACCTTTTCACACAGGTGAATTGGGTGTTGCATAACTGTTAATTAAATAAATCAAATAAGTATTCATTTTTTGGTAATTTGTAAACTCAGGTTCCCTTTGTCTAATATGAGGTTTTGGTTGAAGATCTGATAACATTCAGTATCAAAAATATGCAAAAATAGAGAAAATCAGAAACGAGGAAAAAACTTTTTCACAGCATTGTATGTTCATTAAATTAATTCTGCTCATATTAAACAGCCGAAAGGGACTCCACAGCTATTTGGAGAGGTTAAGCTGATCCTAGATCTGTGCCTAAAAGTAACTTCTACCCAGTGTCTATCTTCAGAACAGTCTATCATACAGAATAATAATGTAATCTAGTCAAAAGGCCCCTTAAGACAAACCAACACTTTAAAGAGGCAAACATGGGCCTGTCTCTGGATTAGGTCTCTTGGAGCCCTCCATATGTTGGAAAGACAAAGCTTTGATAATCGTACGGCTTGGGGAAAATTAGGGATACATAAGCAAGGGGAGAAAAAAATGACAAATGGATGAATCAACAAACACATCGACACACACACACACACACATGGACGCACACACACACCCTCTGGAGATATAGCTGAAAGATGCTGTGCTGTTATCTTCAGAGTGATGAGAGAACAGAACAGAAGAAACTCCTCCCCCTCTCAGTTTAGCTGCCTTCATCAAATGACATCACCACCATTTGAGAGACCATGTTGTGTGTATGACACTTCAACCGACAAATATAAAGAACTATAGTCTGACCACCAATCAGAGACCGCTATGATGATACACAAAATGATGACCACCATTCAGAGACCACTATGATGACACACCAAATGATTGCCACCAATCAGAGACCACTATGATGACACACAAAATGATGACCACCAATCAGAGACCACTATGATGACACACCAAATGATGACCACCAATCAGAGNATGATGACCACCAATCAGAGACCACTATGATGACACACCAAATGATGACCACCAATCAGAGACCACTATGATGACACACCAAATGATGACCACCATTCAGAGACAATATGATGACACACCAAATGATTGCCACCAATCAGAGACCACTATGATGACACACAAAATGATGACCACCAATCAGAGACCACTGTGATGACACACCAAATGATGACCACCAATCAGAGACCCCTGTGATGACACACCAAATGATGACCACCAATCAGAGACCACTATGATGACACACCAGATGAGTTTGATGGATCCTTTTTGTTTTCTTCTAATTCCTCTTAAAGGGAAAGTAATCCAAAAGTTGTCAGATTACATTACTGAGTTTGGTAATCTAAACGTTACATTACATATTACAATTTTGGACAGGGATGCTGGCCCATGTTGACTCCAATGCTTCCCACAATTGTGTCAAGTTGGCTAGATGTCATTTGGGTGGTGGACCATTTCTGATACACACGGGAAACTGTTGTGTGTGAAAAACCCAGCAGCGTTGCAGCTCTTGACAACTACTACCAAAGGCACTTAAATATTGTGTCTTGCACATTCATCCTCTGAATGCTACACATACACAATACATGTCTCAAAGCTTAAAAATCCTTCTTTAAACGGTCTCCTCCCTTTCATCTGTAGTGAATGAAGTGGATGTGTGACATCAATAAAGGATCATAGCTTTCACATGGATCCACCTATCTCATGGAAAGAGCAGGTGTTCTTAATGTTTTATATACTCTGTGTATAAAAGCAATATCCTTGTCTGAGAGACTGGAAAGCTTCTGTCCTCTCTATAAATGACTTTCTGTGCTAGTGACATTGACACTGTAAAAAGCACTTGTAGGGAAATGTTCCAAGTAAGTGTCAATTTTGTTGGACTCATGAAGGCCAACAGACAATTATTCACAAAACCTGCACGGTACCTGATGGCGATGCAATTCTCAGCTAAGACAGAAAAGTAGAGCGAGTTCAAGAGCCGAATTTCTGTTTCCTTTTGTTAAATTAACAACGACACATTGACATGCAACGAGCTGTCTGAAGAGGACAGAGGAAGGACAGTAGTTAGGACTTCTTAGTCACAGCCAGACTGTGTGGACAGATGTGGGGCAAATTCAACTGGTGTCCATTCAGGAACAATATCAACTGTTTAATTATGATTTAGAAATGCCCAGTATCTTCATGCCTTTGTTTGGCCATGGGCTTCCCTACCCTGCACCCTACCCCATGTGCCATGCCCCTTCCCCTACCCCTGCACCCCTACCCATGTACCATGCCCCCTTCCCCTACCCCCTGCACCCTACCCCATGTACCATGCCTCCTTCCTAACCCCTGCACCTACCCATGTACCATGCCCCTTCCTCTACCCTGCACCCTACCCCATGTACCATGCCCCTTCCACTACCCCTGCACCCTACCCCATGTACCATGCCCCCTTCCCCTACCCCCTGCACCCTACCCCAGTACCATGCCCCTTCCCCTACCCCCTGCACCCTACCCATGTACCATGCCCCCTCACCGAAACCCCTACCCCCTCACCCTACCCCCGCCGCTTGCACCATGCCCCTTCCCTACCCCTGCACCTGCACCCTGCCCCCTTCCCTGCACCTACCCCTCACCGGAAACCCCTACCCCTCACCCTACCCCTGCCGCTTGCACCATGCCCCCTACACCCCCACCCCCTGCACCTGCCTGCTGCTGTTACTGGGGAGAAACTCATGTAATTTGAATACCAGCTAAAATATTGTAATCAGATTACAGATACTTTGGAAAAACTAGATGATTACTTCTTGGATTACTTTTAAATTCAGAAAGGATGTTTCTAAAAAAGAAGCCGAATATGGCCATACATCTCTGGAAAATTGTCAGGCATTACAAGCATTTAGCAAAGATGGAAATGTGCTACATGTATTTGCAATACATTTTACGTGATGTTAAAACTTCTTGGGAATAGCCCACTTTTTAAAAATGTTTGCCTAAAATGACAAACCCATATCTAACTGCCTGTAGCTCAGGCCCTGAAGCAAGGACATGCATATTATTGGTACCATCTGAAAGGAAACACTTTGAAGTGTGTGGAAATGTGAATTGAATGTAGGAAAATATAACACAATAGATCTGGAAGAAGAAAATACATAGAAAAAAAAACGTTTTTCAACCACCATCTTTGAAATACAACAGAAAGGTCCCAAATCTAGCCATCACTCTGGTTGTAATTCCGATGGTTTCCACAAGACGGCAGCAGTGTATGTGAAAAGGTTCAGATGGATAACTTGAAGTATGAGCAAACTACATGACATTTAGTGAGAATTCACCCTACATTTGGGCAAATCGTGAAGGAGATATTTACATTCACATTACATTTTTCTGCAATAATATCGTCAAATCTGTGTAATTGGACTTTGATTTAGCTTTTCCAGTATTAGTAGCCATATTATAAGTTCAAAATTTGCAAAACACATAGTTGTCATAACTTCATAACTCTCCATATTCTTACATTTATGTCCAAAGGGAAAAGGCTAGCTGTCGCACAAGGTTAGCAGCAACATTTTGTGACAGATACAGGGTTTTCACATACTCCAGTAAAGCCCAGCTCATTGGCTATCTAGCTAGCTTTGCTTGACCCCGATTGGTGCTTATTTGACAAAGTTAGAGTCAGTCAAGTGAAGACCGTTCGTGTCATCGACGTGCCATGAAGGCGTCGCTCTCTGACCAAATATGGTGTCCTACAGGATATACTACACCCCTAATGATATAGTGAAGTCTGGTTACGTTCTAGGATCTCTGAGGAATAAATATGAATGTGATTTGATTGTTTGAAACAACGTTTAGGGTTAGATTTTCACATATTCCTTGATGATGACCACCAATCAGAGACCACTGTGATCACACACCAAATGATGACCACCAATCAGAGACCACTGTGATGACACAGCAAAAAATGACCAGTAATCATATTACATTACTGAGTTTGGGTTATCCGAAAGTTATGTTATTTATAACAATTGGACAGGTAATGAGTGACTAAATGGATTACATTTAGAAAGTAACATACCCAACCCTGTGTGTGTGTCTGTGTTTGTCAGGCAGAGGAATGGCTTGTGGGTATTCGGTAAGACAAGGTGTTATTGGGCTGTCAGCATGGTGGCAAAGCTTACAGATGACAGGGTGGTGAATGGAGAGAGAGAGGGAGTGAGAGAGAGAGAGAGAGAGAGAGAGAGAGCAGAGAGCAATAAAGAGAAGATAGAGAGAGAGCAGAGAGAGAGAGCAGAGAGAGAGAGCAGAGCAGAGAGAGAGCATATAGAGAGTGAGAGAGAGAGAGCAGAGAGAATGACGGGTGATGGAGATATGAAAGAGAGAGAGAGAGAAGCCAAAGGAATAGTATAATCTCTGTGTGCCATCTCTTTTTATTTCTGATGACATATATAAGCTTACAGTTTCAGACAAAGCCTGAGAGTCCAACAACTTCTGATAGTAGGTGACAGCTTAACAGGCTTTCAGTTCCCTGGTGCTTCTCCCTCTGTCTTTGACCAGATATCAAAAATATAAGAAGAAGTACATGTGTCATAGTGAATGGCAACCAGAGACATTCAAACAAAACAACTGGAGCCTGATGCCGAGTTAACCCAAGGTTGGTATCACACTGAAACTGTGACCAATGGACGACAGATCTCTGTTGGGAAAAGAAGGCAAAGGGATACAATGTTATCTGCTACACTAAAATGTTATCTGCTAGTTCATCTGGCCAAAGATCTATAAAACATCAAATCAGGATTTATACAAAGAGAATATTTTGAAATGATGAAAGACAGATGAAAAATTGGCCTCCCCTGCTGGAGTAGATCACAAAGCTTTCAGGGCAGCCAAGGCTGTGAATCTTTGGGGGATTCTCATTTGGGTAAAAAGTCTGTCCTTTCCTTGACTCTTTCCTCCTCCTCTCTTCCGTGACACGGAAACTGAGTGGTTGAGTGGTCACTCATTAGAAGGATGAACGGAGTATGTTCAACTCCTCGTTTGCCTACTTCAGCAGAGGATGCACAACAATATACTTTCAGCTTCTAGTCTGGAAGTGTTTTAAAATCTGCCAAACCACCTTTGAATCAGCTGCTGTTTTCTGAAAGGAGAAAAACATACAAACGATTAAAAACGGTACGCTACATAATCCTAATGAGTAAAAAACAAGTTGTACATATTTACTGTGCCTTTAAAAAGTTTTCAACACCCCTTGACTTATTTCACATTTAGTTGTGAATTTAAAACGGATTAATCTGAGATTGTTTGTTACTGGCCTACACACAATACACCATCATGTCAAAATTGAAATCTTTTTTTTTTATGAATTAAAAACGAAAATCTGAAAGGTCTTCGGTCAATAAATACTCAACCCTTTTCTTATGGCCTACATAACTTTCGGGGTATAAATTAGCTTTTGAATGTATTAAATTTAACTAGGCAAGTCAGTTAAGAACACATTCTTATTTACGATGACGGCCTACACCGGCCCAACCCGTGCAACGCTGGGCGAATTGTGACCCAATTGTGCCACCCTATGGGACTCCCAAACACGGCTGGATGTGATACAGTCTGGGTTCAAACCAGGGACTGTAGTGATGCAGTGATGCAGTGCCTTAGACCACTGCGCCACTCGGGAGACCAATATTTTTCACCCAATGTTTGCTGGTCTTATGGACCCGCAACATTATTGGGTTTTTAAAACAATACATCCATAACAATTTACAGTAGAGTATTTTATGGAAATGATTAATGAGCCCCATTGAAGACAAGTTAAAGCCGGTCTACACACCACATGAGTACATGTGAGGGAGAGGTAGAGAGAGAGCGAGCGAGAGGGAGAGCGTGAGAGCGTGAGAGAGATGGAGAGAGAGAGAGGGAGAGCACAGACACACACACACACACACAATATATATACAGTGTGGAAAATAGATAAGAGAACACCACTCAGACTCACGTGAAAGCTTTGATGACATCACAGTGTTTTCATTCTACAGTAATTTTTATTTATTTACATTCTAACAGTTTATTATTTTCCCCACCAACTGTCACTCATTCATCTCAATAACACAGACAAGTTGTTACTCCAGATCAATGGCCTGACGATGACACATCTCAATAACACAGACAAGTTGTTCCTTAAGATCAAACGCTTGACGGTAAGGTTTAAGAGGAAGCATATTGATTCATCTCAGATTGGATCAAGGTGGATGATCTCTAGTGAAGAATGCCCAGTATGCTTCAGCAGAGAAAGGACATTTGAATGTAAAGCATAGTCAGAGGTCTCCCTTCTGTTTGCGTGTGTGTGTGTGTGTGTGTGTGTGTGTGTGTGTGTGTGTGTGTGTGTGTGTGTGTGTGTGTGTGTACAAACAACCGGCCAGATAAAGCAGTGTTCCCCAAAACACTGGGTGGTGCCTGGTGTTCCAGACAGTGCTGCTAATTGAATAGGTGTTCCAGATAGTGCTGCTAATTGAATAGGTGTTCCAGACAGTGCTGCTAATTGAATAGGTGTTCCAGACAGTGCTGCTAATTGAATAGGTGTTCCAGACAGTGCTGCTATTGAATAGGTGTTCCAGACAGTGCTGCTAATTGAATAGGTGTTCCTGAAGTGCTGCTAATTCAATAGGTGTTCCAGACAGTGCTGCTAATTGAATAGGTGTTCCAGATAGTGCTGCTAATTGAATAGGTGTTCCAGACAGTGTGCTAATTGAATAGGTGTTCCGATAGTGCTGCTAATTGAATAGGTGTTCCAGACAGTGCTGCTAATTGAATAGGTGTTCCTGACAGTGCTGCTAATTCAATAGGTGTTCCAGATAGTGCTGCTAATTGAATAGGTGTTCCAGACAGTGCTGCTAATTGAATAAGTGTTCCAGACAGTGCTGCTAATTGAATAGGTGTTCCAGACAGTGCTGCTAATTGAATAGGTGTTCCAGACAGTGCTGCTAATTGAATAGGTGTTCCTGACAGTGCTGCTAATTGAATAGGTGTTCCAGACAGTGTTGCTAATTGAATAGGTGTTCCAGACAGTGCTGCTAATTGAATAGGTGTTCCGACAGTGCTGCTAATTGAATAGGTGTTCCAGACAGTGCTGCTAATTGAATAGGTGTTCCAGACAGTGCTGCTAATTGAATAGGTGTTCCTGACAGTGCTGCTAATTGAATAGGTGTTCAGACAGTGCTGCTAATTGAATAGGTGTTCCTGACAGTGCTGCTAATTGAAAAGTTGTTCTGACTGTGCTCTTCTCTTGTAAATAACCCAAACATTATCCTCCCACACAGACACACACCACACGCCGTCTGTACACACACACACACACAACACACACCACACCACACACACACACACACACACACAACACCACACACACACACACACACACACACACACACACACACACACACACACACACGCACACACGCCATCTGGACAGACACACACCACACACACACACACACACACACTCGCACCACACGCCGTCTGTACACACACACACACACACACACACACACACACACACACACCACACACACACGCGCCATCTAGACAAACAGACAAACAACAGACAGACAGACAGACAGACAGACAGACAGACAGACACAGACAGACAGACAGAAGACAGACAGACAGACAGACAGACAGACAGACAGACAGACAGACAGACAGACAGACAGACAGACGACAGACAGACAGACAGACGACAGACAGACAGACAGACAGACAGACAGACAGACAGACAGACCATTATATTATTCCAACAGTCTCACTGTAGAATTAGAAGTTTATTCAGGTTTACTCCAAATGTCAAATTTTGAAATGGCTCCAAACGTAAAATGTAGAAAGTTAACCGTTAAGGTTTAGGATACAGTTAAAATATTATGTTTTGGCACTCATTCGGGATGGTCAAGGTCAGGGTTAGGATTTTGAATAGTGTTAACACATAGCAATTTAAAACAAGTGCTGTTCGCTGGGATTCAACGTTAAACCTTCTGATTCAGAGTCAAGGGATTACGACCATCCACAACACCCTAGCAAAACCCTAACCTACTTAGAAGTACTAACTGTTCTCCTGGGGGCCAATTGTGAAGGCATTTCCTAATGTCCTCAGGACATGGATAGACGTCCAATCACTCTTGACCGATCTGCCTGAATATTCGTCAGTGTCTCGCAGTCAGTGTGTCACGTTGACAAAACCCCTTCCTCTCAACCACCCCTCCAAACACATAGACCCACATAGGTCCCAGTGGCAAAATATATATTATTATGTTTACAGCAGAATGAATAATTGATTATTGTATCGTTATATGGGAGTTTAATGATGTGTGATGCTCAGGTAGATGGCTCGCTGCAGTTGAGAACAATAATTAGGGTCTAATTCCATTCCTAATACACACACACACACACACTGCATCCTTCCCTAATTAGCGTTACACTCCGACACTGAAAAGGTGCAGCCCTTAGTTCCACTCCAGCAGATGGTGTAAATGACACAGATCTCAATGGTGTATAATGCCTTCTGACCCCTCCAGTTTCATGGTAAAATGAACACATTCAAAATAAGATTTATTTTATTATAAAAAAAACACATTTCAGTTTAGTTGATTTATGTTACACATAACTGACAATTATATGAGACATTCAAACAGAAAATTGTGAATTGTGATAATTTAAATAACACCTTCTCTGGCAGTGCAATGTTTATGTGAATCTGATGAGATGTTGGTTTTCCACATGAGCGTGAAGCCCTGGTCCACGCAGACTGATAAGGCAGTGGCATCAGCAATCAGCTCCTAGAAGAAAACACACTATCATTCCAAACTCATCTCTCATCACCACACTGATGATCACATACAATGCATTGCATGGATGATTTAGTACACACACACACACACACACACACACACACACACACACACACACACACACACACACACACACAGCACACACACACACACACACACACGGATGTAACACACACACACACACCAGTCTGCGTACGCATGTAACACACACACACAGTAATGTACAGCACACATACAACATGTAAACACAACACATGGACATGTACACACACACACACACACACACACACACACACCACACACACCACACACACACACCAACAACACACACACACCACACACAACACACATCAACCGGCATGTTAACCACACGGCATGTAAACACACACACGGCATGTAAACACACACACGGCATGTAAACACACACACGGCATGTAAACACACACACGGCGTGTAAACACACACACGGCATGTAAACACACACACACACGACATGATCAGAACTCTGAGAACTCACAGGACATACTAACAAAATAGTAATTTTCACCACTCTTGTTTGGGGAAAGCAAATGTGAAAATGGGTAGATAGTAGAGACGCAAACCCTTTAGATATAATATGTATCATGGTGATTACAGACTATGATTATAGTTCCATGCAATCTGAGCTTCAAACCTGCAGATTCCACAGAAAAATATAATTCACTATGATTAGAGTTTCCCTGCAAAATGGCACCGCACACATACATAGGAGTGTGTGTGTGTGTGTACGTGTGTGTGTGTGCATGTGTGTGTAGCAGTGGCAACCTAACACTAACATTGTAAAGAGATATGGAACAGCCTGTTATTTGAACTTGTTATCCAGTGTAAAAACACTAAAGGAGATGAATGGATGGGCTGCTGCTGCAAATACCATTTATTCAAATACATGACTACTGCATCTCTCTGAGTCTGTGCCTGTCAGTCTCTTATGTTCCCTCTCAAATTATTATTTATGGAGTGTGTCGCTATCGGTTACAAGGTGTTGATAGTCGGAGTGAATACAATATACCTCCAAATAAAGACTCTTTATCACAGGGTAAATGAGGATACAGACAAAATGTCATCTTCCAAACGTGTCCTCTAACCATCCGTTCCTTCTGCCCTCGGTGATCGTCTTACTACTGCCATCCATCTCCTCTGCTGTTGATTAGTATTGTCTTACACTTCCTGTACTCTCTGGGCAACTTCCTCTGGCTGCTCCTCCTGCTCGTAGCTCATGTTTATGACAAAGGAACCACAAGGTGACCTCCCTGYTTACAGCTATTAGATGATGAGTCATGGCAGACATCTTGTTCTGGCAGATGATCACCCATCCGCTAGCAGACACTGTGGAGAGGTGAAGAGGGATGGGTCCAATTCTAAGCCTACAGTCTAGTCACTGCTGTAAGACAGCCAGCGGCACAATGTGCTTGGCCCAAAGTCAAAGACTAACTGGGGTAGAGTAGAACCTCTGAATAGACATGCTCTTCTTTATCAGCTCTGCATCTTTACAATTATTTTTCAACTGTCTTATACAGACAATCA
Source organism: Salvelinus sp. IW2-2015 (assembly GCF_002910315.2). NCBI lineage: Eukaryota > Metazoa > Chordata > Actinopteri > Salmoniformes > Salmonidae > Salvelinus > Salvelinus sp. IW2-2015. The sequence continues at coordinate 195,360 of NW_019942773.1, read as the reverse complement.
CGCCCTTACAAGAGGAAAGCCCCCCAAACAATTCAAAGACTCCAGTCACCCAAGTCATAGACTGTTCTCTCTGTTACCGCACGGCAAACGGTACCAGAGCGCCAAGTCTAGGACCAAAAGGCTCCTTAACAGCTTCTACCCCCAAGCCATAAGACTGCTGAACAATTAATTAAATGGCCACCCGGACTAGTTACATTGACACCCCCCCTTGTTTTTACACTGCTCCAACTCGCTGTTTATGATCTATTCATAGTCACTTTACAAATTACCTCAACTAACCTGTACCCCCGCACATTGACTCGGTACAGAGACGCCCTGTATATAGCCTCGTTATTGTTAAGTAATTTTCTTGTGGTACTTTTTTTTGTTTAATTTATCTAGTAAAAAATGTCTTAACTATACCCTTGAAGTGCATTTTTGGTTAAGTGCTTTTAATTAAGTAAGCATTCTCACGGTAAGGTAACATTGTATTCGGTGCATTTTATTTTATCCTTACCCATGTCTACTGAAAATAATGTTTGTTTGTTCTGAGTGTGTTGTGTTGTGGTGGGGTTTGGTATGTTTTGGAGTGGTGTGTTTTGGTGTGATGTGGTGTGTTTTGGTGTGCTGAGGTATGTTTTGGAGTGGTGTGTTTTCATGAGTGTGGTGTATTTGGTGTGGGGTGGTGTGTTTTTGTGTGGTGTTTTGTGGTTTATTTTGGAGTGGTGTGTTGTGGTGTGTTTTGGTGTGATGTGTTTTGGTGTGATGTGTTTTGGTCTGGTGTGATGTGTTTTATGTGTGTTGTGGTGTGTCTTGGTGTGTCTTGGTGTGGTGTTTCGGTGCGGTGTGTTTTGGTGTTGTGTGGTGTATGTCTCACCTCAGTGGTGGTGTGGATTTGTGGTGATCTTGTTCTCTGTTTCTAAGCCATCTCGTATTGTCACTTTTGTGATTGGAACGCTCCCGGCCCCTTCACCACACTTCCTTTACACCTTCACCTTCACCACACCTCCCCCACACCTTCACTACACCTCCCCCACACATTCACTACACCCAGGTTCAGCCTCCCCCATGGCTTTACCACACCTCCACTGCAACTTCACCACACCTCCCCCATGCCTTCACCACACCTCCCCCACACCTTCACCACACCTTCACCACACCTCCCCCAAAAAAGAGAGCACTTGATAGTAACATGTAACAACAGTATAATCATGATGATTGATAGTAAATGTAAACAGTATATCATGATGATGGACAGTAAATGTAAACAGTGTATCATGAGGCATTGATAGTAAATGTAAACAGTGTATCATGATGATTGATAGACATGTAAACAGTATATCATGATGATTGATAGTAAATGTAAACAGTGTATCATGAGCATTGATAGTAAATGTAAACAGTGTATCATGATGATTGATAGTAAATGTAAACAGTATATCATGATGATTGATAGTAAAAGTAAACAGTAATATCATGAATGATTATAGACATGTAAACAGTATATCAATGATGATTGATAGTAAATGTAAACAGTATATCATGATGATTGAACAGTAAATGTAAACATTATATCATGATGATTGATAGACATGTAAACAGTATATCTGTCACGTTCCCCTGACCTGTTTTCCCTTGTTTTTGTATGTGTTTAGTTGGTCAGGGCGTGAGTTGGGGTGGGCATTCTATGTTATGTGTTTCTATGTTGGGTTAAATGTGTTGCCTGATATGGTTTTCAATTAGGGGCAGGTTGTTTGACGTTTCCTCTGATTGAGAACCATATTAAGGTAGGCTGTTCTCACTGTTTGTTTGTGGGTGATTGTTCCTGTGTCTGGTGGCACCACACGGGACTGTTTCGTGTTCGTGTCGTTTCGTGCTTGTTCCTGTTCTTCGTGTTTATATTTGTAAATTCTCAGTTCAGGTCTGTCTACGTCGTTTGTTATTTTGTAATCATTTCAAGTGTTCTTCGTGTTCGTCTTGTTTAAATACATTTCGTTATGTCTGCATACAACGCTGCGTTTTGGTCCGATCCCTACTCCTCCTCTTCAGACGAAGAGGGAGGAAGAGCAACCGTTACAGATATCATGATGATTGACAGTAAATTAAATATTATATCATGATG
>NW_019942773.1:124263-193234 GCF_002910315.2 Salvelinus sp. IW2-2015 | reverse complement strand
TGCCTTCACCACACCTTCACCACACCTTCAACCACACTCCTCCCCCCACCTTCAAAAAACCCCACCACCCCAACCTCCCCCATGCCTTCACCCACACCTGCCCCACACCTCGCCCACAACCTTCACCACACCTCCCCCACAACCTTCACCAACACCTCCCACCACAACCTCCCCATGCCTTCACCACACCTCACCACACCTTCACCACACCTCCCCCACAACCTTCACCACACCTTCACCCACACCTCCCCCATGCCTTCACCACACCTCCCCCATCCTTCACCACACCTCCCCACCCTTCACCACACCTCCCCCATGCCTTCACCACCACCTTTGTAGTGTGACCTCTTGTGATAGGGATGGCCCCCCGGCTCCTTTCACAAACACCTCCCCCCACCTCCACCACACCTTTCACCTCACCACCCCCACACCACAACTCGGTCTCAGCCTCCCCCACAAACTTCACCACACCCAGATTCAGCCTCCCCCAGTCCTTCACCACACCTCCCATGCACCTCCTCCACACCTCCCCCAACCCTTCACCTCACCTCCCTACTTCTTCACCACACCAGGGTCAGCCTCTCATCCACCGGCAGAACAGCATATGGCAGGTCAGGGTGTTCTGGGGCGACAGGAGACCAGGGAGAAAGATCAAATGGAGAAAAGGTCACAATAGCAAATGCAAATGTAACAGTGTATCATGATGATTGATAGTAAAGTAAACATATATTCATGATGATTGATAGTAAATGTAAAACAGTATATCATGATTGATTGATAGTAAATGTAAACAGTATATCATGGGTAGAAATGTAACAGTATACATTGATAGATTTATTAACATTTATCATGTGATTGATAGTAAAAGTAAACAGTTATATCATGTTGATTGATAGACATGTAAACAGAATATCATGATGATTGATAGTAAATGTAATACAGTATATCATTGATGATGATTGAGTAAAATGTAAAAATATTATATCAATGATGGATTTGAAGATAAAATGATAAACAATATATTTCATGATGATTATGAATAACATGTAAACAGTTATATCCATGATGATTGATAGTAAATGTAAACAGTATATCATGATTGATTGGATAGAAATAATGTAAAAGTATATCATGATGATTGACAGTAAATGTAAACATTATATCATGATGAGATAATAAATGTAAAACATTATTATCATGATGATTGATAGTAAATGTAAACAGTATATCATGATGATTGATAGTAACATGTAGATATCCAGAGATACAAGTAAGTATAGCATGTATTTGATATGTAATATAAAGTACATGTAATATCAGTGATGATTGATAGTAAAATGTAAAACAGTATATCATTTATTTTTTGATAGACATGTAAACAGTATATCATGAAATGATTTGATAGTAAATGTTAAACAGTATTATCATGATATTATAGTAAATGTAACGTATATCATTATGATTGATAGATCAATGTAAACCAGATTAATCATTGATTGATTGATAGTAAATGTAAAAGTATATCATGATGATTGACAGTAAATGTAACCAGTGTTATTCATGAGCATTGTATAAGTAAATGTAAAACAGTTGTATCTGATGATTGATAGACATGTAAAGTAATCTAGATATAGAAGTAAATTATCATGATGCATGATATAAATGTAAACAGGTATCATGATGATGATAGTAAATGTAAACAGTAATCATGATGATTGATAGTAAAGTAAACAGTATATCATGATGATTGATTAGACATGTAACAGTAATATCATGAGATGATTGATAGTAAATGTAAACAGTATATCATTGATGATGAACAGTAATGTAAACATTATATCATGATGATTGATAGACATGTAAACAGTTATATCTGTCACGTTCCTGACCTGTTTTCCTTGTTTTTGTATTGTGTTTAGTTGGTCACGGGCGTGAGTTGGGGTGGGCATTCTATGTTATGTGTTTCTATGTTGGTTAAATGTGTTGCCTGATATGGTTTTCAATTAGGGGCAGGTGTTTGACGTTTCCTCTGATTGAGAACCATATTAAGGTAGGCTGATTCTCACTGTTTGTTTGTGGGTGATTGTTCCTGTGTCTTGTGGCACCACACGGGACTGTTTCGTGTTCGTTCGTCTCGCTCTGTTCCTGTTCTTCGTGTTTTATTGTAAATTCTCAAGTTCAGGTCTGTCTACGTCGTTTGTTATTTTGTAATCATTTCAAGTGTTCTTCGTGTTTCGTCTTGTTTAAATACATTTCGTTATGTCTGCATACAACGCTGCGTTTTGGTCCGATCCTACTCCTCCTCTTCAGACGAAGAGGAGGAGAGCAACCGTTACAAGTATCATGATGATTGACAGTAAATGTAAATATTATATCATGATGATTGATAGTAAATGTAAACAGTGTATCATGAGCATTGATAGTAAATGTAAACAGTAATATCATTATGATTGATAGTAAATGTAAACAGTGTATCATGAGGCATTGATAGTAAATGTAAAACAGTGTATCATGATGATTGATAGTAAATGTAAACATTATATCATGATGATTGATAGTAAAAGGTAAACAGTATATCATGATGATTGATAGTAAATGTAAACAGTTGGGAGTTGTATTTGAAACCAATGTTGTAACGGGTATCGTCTTCCTCGGACGAGGAGAGGAGAGAAGGATCGGTAGACCAATGCGCAGCGAGGTGTGATGACATAATGATTTATTGAAAAAAACAGACGAACACTGACACGAACTAGACTTCAGAAATACAAAATAACAAACGATGTAGACAGACCTGAAAACAAACGAACTTACAAATACACGAAGCACGCTGACACAGGAACAGACTACATAAACGCAACGAACAAACCGAAACAATCCCGTGTGGTGCGCAGACACAAACACAGGAGGACAATCACGCCACAAACAAACAGTTGTGAACAGCCAGCCTATATATGGTTCCCAATCAGAGGAAAACGTAAACCACCTGTTTCTGATTGAGAACCATATAAGGCTGATTAACAGTGATCTAAACACAAAACATACAATGCCCACCCCAACTCACGCCCTGACCAACTAAACATATACAAAAATAACATAAAATAGGTCAGGAACGTGACACAATGAAACAACAGTATTGTTACAGGTCAAGCACACTACTACAAAGTAGAGACCACTTTAAAGGGTAATACTACACTACCACCCCTTCTACAACCTACTTACCAAGACACACAGAAAGACACACATGCCAACCACATTGACCTATGAACTTTCATATGGCTGGACATGAAACATTTGATAATGATTGACATCATTGGCTAGATGCTCTCTGGTCCATCTGGCTCCATATCTCGCACATGTTTATCCTTACTCAGGATTAATTTGTGGTTTAAATCGCCAGAAGGAAGCTGCTCTGTGCTGTGGCTGTTCTGATTAACTAGCTCGTGCAAACAGGGCTCACTCACCAAAAATATCCATCCAACGTGCATATTACCCAGCACTGTCCTCATTGCCTGACTCCTCCTCCAACATCTGACTGTCGAAATGGACCAGACACACACGTACACTCACAGGCTCTGTCTTATCAGTGAAATTGTTTGGAATGGGTCTGATGGCAGGCAGAGGGACAGCCACACGATGTTTGGCTACCAAAGGGTGTGGTGTGAGTGTGTGAGTGTGTGAGTGTGTGAGTGTGATCCCCATTGGTCCAAGCAATGACTGAGTTTCTGCCGATCACAAATAAAAACAGAGAAACCCTGGTTAGTAAACAGTGGTTTCTGGTTGAACCCAACTTTATTGAACTTTTGAACCTTTATTACTCTCTATTGATAGTAAATGTAAACAGTGTATCATGATGATTGATAGTAAATGTAAACATTATATCATGATGATTGATAGTAAAAGTAAACAGTATATCATGATGATTGATAGTAAATGTAAACAGTTGGAGTTGTATTTGAACCAATGTGTAACGGGTATCGTCTTCCTCGGACGAGGAGAGGAGAGAAGGATCGGTAGACCAATGCGCAGCGAGGTGTGATGACATAATGATTTATTGAAAAAAACAGACGAACACTGACACGAACTAGACTTCAGAAATACAAAATAACAAACGATGTAGACAGACCTGAACAAACGAACTTACAAATACACGAAGCACGCTGACACAGGAACAGACTACATAAACGCACGAACAAACCGAAACAATCCCGTGTGGTGCGCAGACACAAACACAGGAGACAATCACCCACAAACAAACAGTGTGAACAGCCAGCCTATATATGGTTCCCAATCAGAGGAAAACGTAAACCACCTGTRTCTGATTGAGAACCATATAAGGCTGATTAACAGTGATCTAAACACAAAACATACAATGCCCACCCCAACTCACGCCCTGACCAACTAAACATATACAAAAATAACATAAAATAGGTCAGGAACGTGACACAATGAAACAACAGTATTGTTACAGGTCAAGCACACTACTACAAAGTAGAGACCACTTTAAAGGGTAATACTACACTACCACCCCTTCTACAACCTACTTACCAAGACACACAGAAAGACACACATGCCAACCCATTGACCTATGAACTTTCTATGGCTGGACTGATAAACATTTGTAGATGAGTTGAGCTCATGGCTGTGCTCTGGTCCATTCTGGCTCCATTCTCGCCATGTTTATCCTTATCAGGATTATTTGTGGGTTTAAATCGCCAGAAGGAGCTGCTCTGTGCTGTGGCTGTTCTGATTAACTAGCTCGTGCAAACAGGGCTCACTCACAAAAATATCCATCCAACGTGCATATTACCCAGCACTGTCCTCATTGCCTGACTCCTCCTCCAACATCTGACTGTCGAAAATGGACCAGACACACACGTACACTCACAGGCTCTGTCTTATCAGTGAAATTGTTTTGGAATGGGTCTGATGGCAGGCAGAGGACAGCCACAGATGTTTGGCTACCAAAGTGTGTGTGTGAGTGTGTGAGTGTGTGAGTGTGTGAGTGTGATCCCCATTGGTCCAAGCAATGACTGAGTTTCTGCCGATCACAAATAAAACAGAGAACCCTGGTTAGTAAACAGTGGTTTCTGGTTGAACCCAACTTTATTGAACTTTGAACTTTATTCACCCCAACCCCAGGAAAAAGAGACACTTGGCCCTTCAACTGTTACTAGTTCCCATTCACTCCAATCCATAACAAAAACAAGTGATTTTGAGTGATGGTCAAGTAGCTAGACAGTGAAAGGATTGTCTAGTCCCAAACCAGGTGACACGTCAACTCACCAACGCAGCTGTGAATGAGATCAGTAGAAACTGGTCATTCTCATACATATCTGAGAGAGAGAGCGAGAGAGTGAGAGCGAGAACGAGAGAGGGCAAGACAGAGAGAGATCGAGCGAGAGCGAGAGAGTGTAAGGTCCGACACTGTATTTGGAAAAGCAGGTACTTGGAGTCAAACACTTAATCGGAACAGACATTGAACAAGGCAGGAACAGCGTCAGCATACGGGTATACAAGGACATATGACAATCAATGCTGAAGCAGGGAACAGAGCAGGGAACAGAGCGGGGGAATAGACAGATATAGGGGAGGTGATGACAGAGGTGATTGAGTCCAGGTGAGTCCAATAATCACTGATGCGCGTGATGGGGGGAAAGCAGTTGTGCGTAATGATGGTGGCAGGAGTGCGTAATACCTGGGAAGCCTTGCACCTTCGAGTGGGGGGGGGACAGGCTTGACAGTCATAAAAGAGTGAGTGATAGAGAGCATGTTTACATGCAGAGACAGGGTTATTACAGTAACACTTCCTGTCACTCCTCTTCGCTATTATATGACACAACCAACCTCACAACCTATCACAGGAGAGCAGCTCTCAAACCACTTCAAACACACTCCACCATGTCAGAGACAGACACTGTGTGTGTGTGTACATGTATTTGTGTGATGCATCTACTCCCAGATCCCCTCCACATCATCCCAGAACAGGGAACGTCATGAAGTTCCATTGTCGCTCAGGACAACGATCAGCCCCAGAGGATTCTTCGGGTGGGGGGGGGTGAGACAATCAGTAAGAGGGAATGAGAGCAAGAGAGAGGAGAGGAGAGAGGGTGGAAAGGAGAAAAAGAGAAAGAGAGAGAGAGAAAGAGAGAGAGAGAGAGGGTGGGTTGAAAAGGGTAGAGAGAGATACATATAAAGAAGCTGATTGCAGACTGCTGAAGGACAATGACAAGTGTATGTCACCTGCAGTGCATTGTGGGGGTTTATTTATACCTCTTTCTAAGGACAGACATTAATATTCATGTTGCTGTGAGTTACATCTGATCCCTCACCATTGTCTCCCTCCCTCCACAATGAATATCACATCTAACACACACACACACACACACACACACACACCTTTGGTGTGTGTTGTTCTCTGGTCTCTGCAAGGGAGGATGTATACTCCACTTACAAGGAAGTTGATGTAGTGGAGAGGTATTGGCATGGTTACCATCTGGCCCCTCACAACAACACCCTTAGCCTGGACACAACATGACAATAAAATAGATAATGAATATGAATACAGCAGACATCCACATTTATTATAAATGTAGTTTTAACATCAATTTACATGTTTTCATTAATTACAATGTGTGTGTGTTTTGGCGCCTCACTGTGTGGCCCTCTACTTCTCTGGCCCCCTGTCAATCAAATAGGGTCAAACAACACTTCAGAAAGATCCAGACCAGGACTTATGACAGACATATCAGAACATTAAACGTAATGTTTGAAAGAACTGTATTACTGTATATAAATATAGAGTTGAAGTCGGAAGTTTACATAAACCTAGGTTGGAGTCATTAACACTCGGTTTTAACCAATCCACACATTTCTTGTTAACAAACTATAGTTTTGACAAGTCGGTGAGGACATCTACTTTGTGCAGAATGCTGTGGTATTCATGCTGGTTAAGTGTGCCTTGAATTCTAAATAAATCACTGACAGTGTCAGCAGCAAAGTACCCCCACACCATCACACCTCCTCCTCCATGCTTCAAGGTGGAAACCACACATGCAGAGATCATCCGTTCACCTATTCTGCATCTCACAAAGACCAAAACATCTCACATTTGGACTCATCGGACCAAAGGACAAATTAGCACCAATCTAATATCCATTGTTCGTGTTTCTTGGCCCAATCAAGTCTATTCTTCTTATTGGTGTCCTTTAGTAGTGGTTTCTTTGCAGCAATTCGATCAGGAAGGCATGATTGAGGCAGTCTCCTCTGAACAGTTGATGTTGAGATGTGTCTATTACTTGAACTCTGAAGCATTTATTTGGGCTGCAAATTCTGAGGCTGGTAACTCTAATGAACTTATCCTCTGCAGCAGAGGTAACTCTGGGTCTTCCTTTTCTTTGGCGGTCCTCATGAGAGCCAGTTTCATCATATCGCCTGATGGTTTTTACGACTGCACTTGAAGAAAGTTCTTGAATTTTTCCGCATTGACTGACCTTCATGTCTTAAAGTAATGATGGACTGTTGTTTCTATTTGCTTATTTGAGCTGTTCTTGCCATAATATGGACTTGGTCTTTTACCAAATGGGGCTATCTTCTGTATACCAACCCTACCTTTTGAAAAGACAACTGACTGGCTCAAACGTATAGAGAAGGAAAGAAATTAAACAAATGAACTTTTAAAAAGACACACGTGTTAATTGAAATGCATTCCAGGTGACTACTTCATGAAGCTGGTTGAGAGAATGCTAAGAGTGTGAAAAGCTGTCATCAAGTCAAAGGGTGGCTACTTTGAAGAATCTCAAATATGAAATATATTTTGTTGGTCACTTCTTTGGTTACTACATGATTCCGTATTTGTTATTTCATAGTTATGAGGTCTTCACTATTATTCTAAGTAGTATAAATGAAGAAAAACATTTGAATGAGTAGGTGTGTCCAACCCTTTGACTGGTATTGTATAACTTCCTTAATTTTGCTGGGACCCAGGAAGAGTAGCTGCAGCATGTGCAGCTAATTGGGATCCATAAGACAAATACAATACACAAGATCCAAGCGCAGGAGGTAACAAGACTGTTTGATAGAGTCCAGCTGAGGATTGTGGGTAAAGCCAGCTGTGAGGCTGACAGAGGGCAGAGGACAGCTGTGGCCTACAGGACCCAACCATACCAAACTGGGTTGGTGGGAGTGGAGAGAGAGAGCGAGAGAGAGAGCAAGGGAGGGAGATAGGCGAGAGAGAAGGAGGGAGGAAGGCTGAGGGAGAGCGAGAGTTAGTGATTGAGTGTGAAAGCGAGGGTGTGGGTTGTGAACTCCGAAATATGTCAGATGCAGTTAGTTTGTCAAAGTCTACACCGTAATCTCTATCCACATTATTGACATCATTAGCTTCACTGGTGCTACCTGGCCTGGTTCCATTTTGACATTATTAGCTTCACTGGTGTACCTGCCTGGTCCATTTTGAATTATTAGCTTCACTGGTGCTACCTGCCTGGTTCAATTTTGATCATTATTAGCTTCACTGGTGCTACCTGGCCTGGTTCCAATTTTGGACATATATTAGCTTCAACTGGTGCTACCTGGCACTTGGTTCCATTTTGACATTCATTTCTTCACTGGTGCTATTCTGGCCTGGTTCCATTTTGACATCATTCTTCACTGGTGCATCCTGGCCTGGTTCCATTTTGACATCATTAGCTTCACTGGTGCTAAATCTGGCCTGGTTCCATTTTGACATTATTAGCTTCACTGGTGCTCACCTGGCCTGGTTCCATTTTGACATCATTAGCTTCACTGGTGCAATCTGGCCTGTTCCATTTTGACATTATTAGCTTCACATGGTGCTACCGGGCCTGGTTCCATTTTGACATTATTAGCTTACTGGTGCTACCCTGGCCTGGTTCCATTTTGACATTATTAGCTACACTGGTGCTACCTGGCCTGGTTCCATTTTGACATTATTAGCTTCACTGGTGCTATCTGGCTGGTTCCATTTTGACATTATTAGCTCACTGGTGCTATCTGGGCCTGGTTCCATTTTGAAATCATTACCTTCACTGGTGCTACCTGGCCTGGTTCCTTTGACATTATTAGCTTCACTGATGCTATCTGGCCTGGTTCCATTTTGACATCATTAGCTTCAATGGTGCTACCTGGCATGGTTCATTTTGACATTATTAGCTTCAACTGGTGCTCTCTGGCCTGTTCCATTTTACATTATTAGCTTCACTGTGCTATCTGGCCTGGTTCCATTTTGACAATTATTAGCTTCACTGGTGCTATCTGGCCTGGTTCCATTTTGACATCATAGCTTCACTGGTGCTATCTGCCTGGTTCCATTTCTGACATCATCTTGTGACCTGGAGAGTTTAAGATGATCACATTCCTGGGAGGATTTACAAAATTATAATTATCTTGCGACCCACGAGTTCTCTACCTCCCACTCTCCTCTCTCTCCTCTCCTCTCCTCTCCTCCTCCTTCCTTCTCCTCTCCTCTCCTCTCCTCTCCCTCTCCTCTCCTCTCCTCTCCTCTCCTCTCCTCCTCCCTCCTCTCCTCCCTCTCTCTCTCTCCTCTCTCTCTCTCTCCTCTCCTCTCTCTCTCCTCTCCTCTCTCCTCTCTCCTCTTCCTACACATTAATCCTTCCCCTACCGTTGCCCTTTTACCAAAACCTATGCCTCTTCACCTACCAAGAGGATGGTTGCTGTGAATGTTAATTACATAGTGTGTTCCAACCACTTTAACTCTGGGCATAGGTGTCTGTGGAGACAGCAGACTGTAAGAATGTTATGTTAAAGACGTTCAGTCCAACTAAACAGTCCTCTTCAGTTAAATGAGACATCCAATTAGCTTCTACTTTGCTTCAATACATTGCATGGTTATCAAACTGAGGAGAGAAAATAACTGAGGAGGAGAGAAAACTGAGGAGGAGAGAAAATAACTGAGGAGAGAAAATAACTGGAGAGAGAAAATAACTGTGGAGAGAAAATAACTGGAGAGAGAAAATAACTGAGGAGAAGATAAAAGAAAGGAGAGAGAGAAGAGAAGAGATGAGGGGGAGAGATTTTTTTTACATTTTTTTGTTATTTAACCTTTATTTAACCAGGTAGGCCAGTTGAGAACAAGTTCTCATTTACATCTGCGACCTGGCCAAGATAAAGCAAAGCAGTGTGACACAAACAACAACACAGAGTTACACATGGAATAAACAAATGTACAGTCAATAACACAATAGAAAAAGTCTATATACAGTGTGTGCAAGTGGTGTAAGGAGGTAAGGCAATAAATAGACCATAGTAGCGAAATAATTACAATTTAGCAAATTAACACCGGAGTGATAGATGTGCAGATGAGGATGTGCAAGTAGAAATACTGGTGTGCAAAAGAGCAAAAAAGCAAATAAAAACAATATGGGGATGAGGTAGTTAGTTGGATGGACTATTTACAGATGGGCTGTGTACAGCTGCAGCGATCGGTAAGCTGCTCAGATAGCTGATGCTTAAAGCTTGTGAAGGAGATATGTCTACAACTTCAGCGATTTTTGCAATTTGTTCCAGTCATTGGCAGTAGAGAACTGGAAGGAAAGGCGGCCAAAGGACGTGTTGGCTTTGGGGATGACCAGTGAGATATGCTGCTGGAGCGCGGGCTATGGGTGGATGTTGTTATGGTGACCAGTGAGCTGAGAGAAGGCGGAGCTTTACCAAGTAAAGACTTATAGATGACCTGGAGCCAGTGGATCTGGTGACGAATATGTAGCATGGGCAAGCCAACGAGAGCATACAGGTCGCAATGGTGGGTAGTATATGGGGCTTTGCTGACAAAATGAATGGCACTGTGATAGACTGCATCCAGTTTGCTGAGTAGAGTGTTGGAGGCTATTTTGTAAATGACATCGCTGAAGTCGAGGATTGGTAGGATAGTCAGTTTTACGAGGGTATGTTTGGCAGCGTGTGTGAAGGAGGCTCTGTTGCGAATTAGGAAGCCAATTCTAGATTTCATTTTGGATTGGAGATGTTTAATATGAGTCTGGAAGGAGAGTTTACAGTCTAACCAGAAACCTAGGTATTTGTAGTTGTCCACATATTCTAAGTCAGAACCGTCCAGAGTAGTGCTGCTAGTCGGGCGGGCGGGTGCGGGCAGCGAACGGTTGAAAAGCATGCATTTAGTTTTACTAGCATTTAAGAGCAGTTGGAGGCCACGGAAGGAGTGTTGTATGGCATTGAAGCTCGTTTGGAGGTTTGTTAACAGTGTCCAAAGAAGGGTCAGATGTAAACAGAATGGTGTCGTCTGCATAGAGGTGGATCAAGGAATCACCAGCAGCAAGAGCGACATCGTTGACATATACAGAGAAAAGAGTCGGCCCGAGAATTGACCCCTGCGGTAACCCCATAGAGACTGCCAGAGGTCCGGACAACAGGCCCACCAATCTGACACACTGAACTCTATCTGAGAAGTAATTGGTGAACCAGGCGAGGCAGTCATTTGAAAATCCAAGGCTGTTGAGTCTGCCGACAAGAATACGGTGATTGACAGAGTCGAAAGCCTTGGCCAGGTCGATGAAGACGGCTGCACAGTACTGTCTTTTATCGATGGCGGTTATGATATCGTTTAGTACCTTTAGCGTGGCTGAGGTGCACCCATGACCATTTCGGAAACTGGATTGTACAGCGGAGAAGGTACGGCGGGATTCGAAATGGTCAGTGATCTCTTTGTTAACTTGGCTTTCGAGATGGAGAGAGATGTAGATGGAGAGAGAGGAGAGATACAGGGTGAGGTAGAGTGAGAGATGGAGAGATACAGGGTGAGGGAGAGTGAGAGATGGAGAGAGAGGAGCGATACGGGGTGAGGGAGAGTGAGAGATGGAGCGAGAGTAGAGATATGGGGTGAGGGAGAGTGAGAGAATGAGACAGAGAAGGATATAAGGGTAGGTAGAGTGAGAAATGGAGAGATACTGGTTGAGGAGATAAGAGATGGAAAAGAGAGTAAGCGATGTACGGGGTGAGGGAGAGTGGAGCGATGGGAAGCGGGTATTGGGGGAGAGAGGGAGAGATGAGAGAGAGAAGATATGGTTGAGGGAGAGTGGAAGATGGAGAGAGAGAAGGGATATGGGGTGAGGGAGAGTGAAAAAGATGGAGAGAAAGGGATAATGGGGTGAGGGAGAGTGGAGAAGTGGGATATATGGGAGAGATACAGGGTGATGTAAGAGTGATAGATGAGAGGAGAGAAGGGATATGGGTGAAGGGAGGTGAGAGATGGAGAGAGAGAGAATGGATATGGGGTGAGGGAGAGTGAGAGATGGAGAAGTAACGGGTGATGTAGAGTGAGAGAGATGAAGGAAAGGAGGATACGGGGTGAGGGAGAGTGAGAGATTGAGAGAGAAAAGAAAGCACACTGTGACCTCTGCCTTCCTCTTCTTTTGTATCAAATAACTCGACAAAAATACACCACCACTCTTCATCGAGCTCGACCAGAACATTAGGCATTTTCAGCAAACAAAGAAAAATGCTATTGACAGTGCACCTAGCACAGACCACAGACTGCAGGTCTTTCAGAGAAAATAGGAAGATAATGGGAGGAGCAAAGAAAGAGAGGAAAGTGAATAAAGGGGCAGAGAAGAGAGGAGGGAGAGAGGAGTAGAGAGGAGAGGGAAGGGAATAGCGAGGAAGTAGAGGAGAGGAGAGGGACGGGAATGAGAGGAGTAGAGAGGAGAGGAGGGAAATGAGAAAGGAGAGAGAAGAGAGGGAGAAGGCAATGAGAGGAGTAAGAAGAAAAGAGGGAATGAGAGGAGTAAGAGAGGAGAGGAGGGAATGAGGGAGTAGAAGAAGAGAGGGAGGAATGAGTTGGGAGTAGAAGAAGAGAGGGAGGGAATGAAAGATGGAGTAGAGAAGAGAAGGGAGGGAAGGAATGAGAGGCAGCAGAGAAGAGAACGGGGGGATGAGAGTAGAGAGGAGAGAGGACGGGAATGAGAGAGTAGAGAACAGGGGAGAGAGAATGAGAGGAGCAGAGAGGAGAGGGAGAGGAATGAGCCGAGAGTAGAGCAAGCAGGGAGGGAATGCAAGGAGCAGAGAAGAGAGGGGGGGATGAGAAGGAGAGCAGAGACTAGAGAGGGAGGGAATCAAAGGCAGTAAGAAGAGGAGAGGGAGGTATAATATGGAATTGTTCATCGATGGGCCCATTATCTGTGTGTGCGTGTGTGTGTTGTGTGGTCCATGTGTGTTGTTGTAGGACGTTCTGAGGCGGTAGTATCCACTGTCATGTTCTACATTAAGGTAGTAACACAGGAAGTAACTCTGCCCACGACGAGGGCTTGAATGAGTATCCAACATATTGAACTAGACAGGAGCAAAGAGCCTTACAAACCTCGTAGACATACGACACATTATGGATACTGCAAACACAACACACCACACACACACACTGTTCTAGGTCATGACATAACGCTTCCTCCTGCTCATTTCAGGGAAGAATGAATATAAGAAGAAAGAAAAATAGAAAGCAGAGAAAAGTGAGTGATGCTGGGTCCAGCTCAGGTTTGGTTGGATGGTGGTTCAAGCTCAGGTTGTGTTGGTGATTTTGGTGGTTCAAGCTCAAGTTGTGGTTGGTGATGTGTTCAGAGCTCAGGTTGTGTTGGTGATGGTGGTTCAAGCTCAGGTTGTGTTGGTGATGCTGGTTCAAAGCTCAGGTTGTGGTTGGTGTTCAAGATCAGGTTTGTTGTTTGGTGGACGGTGGTTCAAGCTTCAGGTTTGTTGTTGGTTGATGGTGGTTCAATTAGTTGTGGTTTGGTGATGCTGGTTCAAAGACTCAGGTGTGTTTGGTGTTGGTGGTTCAAGACTTAGGTTGTGTTCGGTGATGGCTGGTTCAAGCTCAGGTTTGTGTTGGTGATGGTGGTCAAGGCAGGTTTGTGTTTGGTGGTTCAGCTCAGTTGTGTTTGTGATGTGGTTCAGCTCAAGGTTGTGTTTGGTGATGGTTGTTCAAGCTCAGGTGTTTGGTGATGTGGGGTTTCAAGCTTCTAGGTTTGGTGTTGTGATGGTGGTTTCAAGCCTCAAGGGTTGCGTTGGTGAGGTGGTTCCAAGCTTAGGTTGTGTTTGGTGATGGCGGTTCAAGCTCTGGTTGTGTTGGTGATGGTGGTTCAAGCTCAGGTTTGTGTTTGGTGACGGTGGATTCAAGCTCAGGTTTGTTGGTGACGGTGGTTTCAAGCTCAAGTTGTGTTGGTGGACGGTGGTTTCAAGCTCAGGTTGTGTTGTGAACGGTGGTTCAAGCTCAAGGTTTTGTGTTTGGTGACGGTTGGTGTCAAGCTCAGGTTGTGTTGGTAATGCTGCTTCAGCCTCAGTTGTGTTGGGTGACGTGGTTCAAGCCTTAGGTTTGTGTTGGTGATATGGTCAAGCCTCAGTTTGTTTGGTGATGCTGGTTCAAGCTCAGGTTGTGTTGTGATGGTGGTTCAAAGCTCCAGGTTGTTTGGTGACGGTGGTTTCAAGCTCAGGTTGTGTTGGTGATGGGGGTTCAAGCTCCTGGTTGTGTTGGTGATGTGGTTTCAAAGCTCAGGTTTGTGTTGATGTTTCAAGCTCGGTTGTGTTGGTGATGGTGGTTTTCAAGCTCAGGGTTGTGTGTTGGGATGGTGGTCAGCTTCAGGTTGTGTTGGGTGATGGTGGTTAGCTAGTTGTGTGGTGACGGTGGGGTTTCAAGCTCAGTTGTGTTTGGTGATGGTGTTCAAGCTTAGGTTGTGTTGGTATGCTGGTTTCAAGCTCAGGTTGTGTTGGTGATGGTGGGTTCAAGCGCAGGTTGTGTTGGTTGGTTCAAGCTAGGTTGTGTTGGTGATGGTGGTTCAACTCGGTGGTGTTGGTGATGGTGGTTAAGCTCAGGTTGTGTTGATGGTCTGATCACTTGAATATTAATTTATCATCCCATCTCTCTCTTTCTCTCTCTCCCTCCTATCAAAGTCATGGTTTTGTTTAATCAATGGGAACATATGTTTTACAATTGCCAAAGCGTTAATAGATCATAATAAAGTGAAATAAACATGCCCAAAAATGAACAGTAACCATAACACAATTTATGTGCTACTAGTTTATGTTGTGTTTATGTTGTGTTCATGTTTACAGTTTTATACATCATTATGGGCGTAGGACGGTAGCGCCCACCTTGGCAACATCCGGTGAAATTGCAGAGCGCCAAAATTCTACTACAGAGTTTTACATATTATACTTCATAAAATCACAAGTGTTAAAAATTATAAAACGGAGAATCGTTATTGTCTTTACCCGAGAAAATACCAAAGAACGCCTCTTCTTTCATGCGCTTGGAAACACTACGCCAATGGAGCCACTAAAAACTACCAATTTCTGGCTATTTTTTCCAAAAACAGCCTGAATATCAAATCAAACATTAAAACAAGTTTATTTTTATAGCCCTTGTGACCTCAGCTAATATCCTGAAGTGCTGTCAGAACCGCTAACACCACAGCAGCAGGCGAGTGTGAGCAGCGTGGCTAGGAAAATCCCTAGAAGGCCAAAACCTAGGAAGAAACTAGAGAGGAACCAGGCTATGAGGGGTGGCCAGAATCTTTTCTCGGCTGTGCCGGGTGGAGATTATAACAGACTATGCCAAGATGTTCAAAATGTTCATATGACAAGCATGGTCAAATAATAATCATGATAATTTTCAGTTGGCTTTTCATAGCCGATCATTAAGAGTTGAAAATAGCAGGTCTGGGACAGGTGGCGGTTCCATAACGCAGGCAGAACAGTTGAAACTGGATAGCAGCAAGGCCAGGTGGCTGGGGACAGCAAGGAGTCATCATGCCGGTAGTCTGACGTATGGTCCTAGGGCTCAGGTCCTCCGAGAGAGAGAAAGAAAGAGAGAAGGAGAGAATTAGAGAGAGCAAGATTTTCAAATGTTCATAAATGACAAGCATGGTCAAATAATAATCAGGAATAAATGTCAGTTGGCTTTTCATAGCCGATCATTAAGAGTTGAAAACGCAGGTCTGGGACAGGTAGGGGTTCCATAACCGCAGGCAGAACAGTTGAAACTGGAATTAGCAGCAAGGCCAGGCGGACTGGGGACAGCAAGGAGTCATCATGCCCGGTTTGCGCTGACGTATGGTCCTAGGCTCAGGTTCTCCCGAGAGAGAAGCAAAGAAAGAGAGAACGAGAGATTTAGAGAGAGCATACTTAAATTCACACAGGACAACTGGATAAGATGGAGAAGTACTCCAGGTATAACCAACTGACCCTAGCCCCCGACACATAAACTACTGCAGCATAAATACTGGAGGCTGAGACAGGAGGGGCAGGAGACCATGTGGCCCATCAGAAAAACCCGACAAGGGCCAAACAGGCAGGATATAACCCACCACACTTTGCCGAAGCACAGCCCCCACACCACTAGAGGGTTATCTTCAACACACCAACTTCAATCCTGAGACAAGGCGAGTATAGCCCACAAAGATCTCCACCACAGCACAAACCAAGGGGGGGCGCCAACCCAGACAGGAAGATCACGTCAGTAACTTCAACCCACTCAAGTGACGCACCCCTCCAGGGACGGCATGAAAGAGCACCAGTAGCCAGTGACTCAGCCCCTGTAATAGGGTTAGAGGCAGAGAATCCCCAGTGGAGGGAGAGGGGAACCGGCCAGGCAGAGACAGCAAAAGGCGGTTCGTTGCTCCAGAGCCTTTCCGTTCACTCTTCACACTCCTGGGCCAGACTACACTCAAATCATATGACCTACTGAAGAAGATAAGTCTCAGTAAAGACTTAAAAGTTTGAGACCGAGTCGCGTCCCCCCTCCTCAAATGGGTAGGCACGACCGTTCCATAAAAATGGAGATCTATAGGAGAAAGCCCTGCCTCCCGCTGTTTGCTTAGAAATTCTAGGGACAATTAGGAGGCCTGCGTCTTTTGACCGTAGCGTACGTATAGGTATGTACGGCAGGACCAACTTCGGAAAGATAGGTAGGAGCAAGCCCATGTAACGCTTTATAGGTTAACAGTAAAACCTTGAATCAGCCTTGCCTTAACAGGAAGCCAGTGTAGGGAAGCTAGCACTGGATAATATGATCAAATTTCTTGGTTCTAGTCAAGGATTCTAGCAGCCGTATTTAGCACTAACTGAAGTTTATTTAGTGCTTTAATCCGGGTAGCCGGAAAGTAAGCATTGCAGTGTGCTAACCTAGAAAGTAACAAATGCATGGATAAATTTTTTGGACAGAAAATTTCTGATTTTTGCAATGTTACGTAGATGGAAAAAAGCTGTCCTGAAATCAGTCTTGAATATGTTCGTCAAAAGAGAGATCAGGGTCAAGAGTAACGCCGAGGTCTCTTCACAGTTTTATTTGAGACGACTTTACAACCATCAAGATTAATTGTCAGATTTAACAGAAAGATCTCTTTGTTTCTTGGGACCTAGAACAAGCATCTCTGTTTTGTCCGAGTTTAAAAGTAGAAAGTTTGCAGCCATCCACTTCCTAATGTCTGAAACACAGGCTTCTAGCGAGGGCAATTTTTGGGGCTTCAACATGTTTTCATTGAAATGTACAGCTGTGTGTCATCCGCATAGCAGTGAAAGTTAACATTATGTTTTCGGAATAACATCCCCAAGAGGTAAAAATATATAGTGAAAACAATAGTGGTCCTAAAACGGAACCTTGAGGAACACCGAAATGTTAAGTTGATTTGTCAGAGGACAAACCATTCACAGAGACAAACTGATATCTTTCCGACAGGTAAGATCTAAACCAGGCCAGAACTTGTCCGTGTAGACCAATTTGGTGTTTCCAGTCTCTCCAAAAAGAATGTGGTGATCGATGGTGTCAAAGGCAGCACTAAGGTCTAGTAGCACGAGGACAGATGCAGAGCCTCGGTCTGACGCCATTAAAAGGTATTTTACCACCTTCACAAGTGCAGTCCTCAGTGCTATGATGTGGTCTAAAACCAGACTGAAAGCATTTCGGTATACATTGTTTGTCCTTCAGGAAGGCAGTGAGTTGCCTGCGCGACAGCTTTTTCCAAAATTTTTGAGAGGAATGGAAGATTCGATATAGGCCGATAAGTTTTTTTTATATTTTCCAGGTCAAGGTTTGGCTTTTTCAAGAAGGCTTAATTACTGCCACTTTTAGTGAGTTTGGTACACATCCGGTGGATAGAGAGCCGTTTATTATGTTCAACATAGGAGGGCCAAGCACAGGAAGCAGCTCTTTCAGTAGTTTAGTAGGAATAGGATCCAGTATGCCGCTTGAAGGTTTAGAGGCCATGATTATTTTCATCATTGTGTCAAGAGATATAGTACTAAAACACTTGAGTGTCTCCCCGATCCCAGGCCCTGGCAGAGCTGTGCAGATCCAGGAACAGCTAAGCCCTGGAGGAATATGCAGATTTAAAGAGGAGTCCTGTAATTTGCTTTCTAATGATCATGATTTTTCCTCAAAGAAGTTCATGAATTTATTACTGGCTGAAGTGAAGCCATCCTCTCTTGGGGAAATGCTGCTTTTAGTTAGCTTTGCAACAGTATCAAAAAGAAAATTTTGGATTGTTCTTATTTTCCTCAATTAAGTTGGAAAAGTAGGATGATCGAGCAAGCAGTGAGGGCTTCTTTTCGGTACTTGCACGGCTACTGTCTTTCCAAGCCAGTCGGAAGACCTTCAGTTTGGTGTGGCGCAATTTCCGTTCCATTTTCTGGAAGCTTGCTTCAAAGCTCGGGTATTTTCTGTATACCAGGGAGCTAGTTTCTTATGACAAATGTTTTTCGTTTTTAGGGGTGCAACTGCAATCTAGGGTATTGCGCAAGGTTAAATTGAGTTCCTCAGTTAGGTGGTTAACTGATTTTTGTCCTCTGACGTCCTTTGGTAGGCAGAAGGAGTCTGGAAGGGCGTCAAGGATTTTTGTGTTGTCCTGAGAATTTATAGCACGACTTTTGATGCTCCTTGGTTGGGGTCGGAGCAGATTATTTGTTGCGATTGCAAACGTAATAAAATGGTGGTCCGACAGTCCAGGATTATGAGGAAAAACATTAAGATCTACAACATTTATTCCATGGGACAAAACTAGGTCCAGAGTATGACTGTGGCAGTGAGTAGTCCAGAGACATGTTGGACAAAAACCCACTGAGTCGATGATGGCTCCGAAAGACTTTTGGAGTGGGTCTGTGGACTTCTCCATATGAATATTAAAATCACCAAAAATTAGAATATGATCTGCTATGACTACAGGTCTGATAGGAATTCAGGGAACTCAGAGAGGAACGCTGTATATGGCCCAGGAGGCCTATAAACAGTAGCTTATAAAAAGTGATTGAGTAGGCTGCATAGATTTCATGACTAGAAGCTCAAAAGACGAAAACGTCATTTATTTATTTTTTGTAAATTGAATTTGCTATCGTAAATGTTAGCAACACCTCCGCCTTTGCGGGATGCACGGGGGATATGGTCACTAGTGTAACCAGGAGGTGAGGCCTCATTTACACAAGTAAATTCATCAGGCTTAAGCCATGTTTCAGTCAGGCCAATCACATCAAGAATTGATCAGTGATTAGTTCATTGACTATAACTGCCTTTGAAGTGAGGGATCTAACATTAAGTAACCCTATTTTGAGATGTGAGGTATCACGATCTCTTTCAATAATGGAGGAATGGAGGAGGTCTTTATCCTAGTGAGATTGCTAAGGCGAAACACCGCCATGTTTAGTTTTGCCCAACCTAGGTCGAGGCACAGACACAGTCTCAATGGGGATGGCTGAGCTGACTACACTGACTGTGCTATTGGCAGACTCCACTAAGCTGGCAGGTTGGCTAACAGCCTGCTGCCCGGCCTGCACCCTATTTCATTGTGGAGCTAAGGGAGTTAGAGCCCTGTCTATGTTCGTAGATAAGATGAGAGCACCCCTCCAGCTAGGATGGAGTCCGTCACTCCTCAACAGGCCAGGCTTGGTCCTGTTTGTGGGTGAGTCCCAGAAAGAGGGCCAATTATCTACAAATTCGATCTTTTGGGAGGGGCAGAAAACAGTTTTCAACCAGCGATTGAGTTGTGAGACTCTGAAACTCTTTCTAAAGACTGTTGACATCTAGTGGAAGCCCTCTGGGAGGATTTCGCCTTACAATAAAAGTGACAGCCATTGAAAACAGTGGTAGGCTGAATTTTTTTTATTTTTATGGTTTGTCCTCAGGGTTTCGCCTGCCATATCAATTATGTTATACTCACATACTTCATTTTCACAGTTTTAGAGACTTTAGAGTGTTTTCTATCCAAATCTACCAATTATATGCATGTCCTAGCTTCTGGACCTAAGTAACAGGCAGTTTACTTTGGGCACGCTTTTCATCCAGACGTGAAAATACTGCCTCCTACCCAAGAGAGGTTAAAGGAAAATACACATTCAAAGGTCGTATTATGGCTATGTACAGTGGTATAATGATGTGCAAAAAGGTAAAATAATTAAATATAAATATGGGTTGTAGTTACAGTGGTTTTTGTTCTTCACTGGTTGTCCTTTTTTTGTGGCACCAGCTCACAAATCTTGTTGCTTGAATTGCACACTGTGGTATTTCATCCAATAAATATGGGAGTTTATCAAAATTTTATTTGTTTAGATTTTGTGGGCAGTGTGCCTGTTTCCTCTTGAGAGCCAGATCTGCTCACGGCTGCCTTTCTCAATAACAAGGCTATGCTAAATGAGTCTACATAGTCAAAACTTTCCTTTAAGTTTGTGTCAGTCACAGTGGTCAGGTATTCTGCCACTGTGTACTTTCTGTTTACGGCCAAATAGCATTCTAGTTTGCTCTGTTTTTTGTAAATACTTTCCAATGTGTCAAGAAATTATGTTAAAGTTTTCTCATGATTTGATTGTGTCAAATTGTGTTGCTGTCCTGGGGTTCTGTGGGGTGTGTTTGTGAACAGAGCCCCAGGACCAGCTTGCTTAGTGGACTTTTCTCCATGTTCATCTCTCTGTAGGTGTTGGCTTTGTTATGGAAGATTTGTGAATCGCTTCCTTTTAGGTGGTTGTAGAATTTAACGTCTCTTTTCAGGATTTTGATAATTAACAGGTATCAGCTTAATTCTGCTGTCATGCATTATTTTGTGTTTTTTTGTCTTGGTGAATTCTTGGTTGGTGAGGGGACCCCAGACCTCACAACCATGAAGGGCAATGGGTTCTATAACTGATTCAAGTATTTTTTTCCCAGATCCTAATAGGGATGTAGAATTTTATGTTGCTTATTTTATGTTGTTTAAGTTGATGGCGTAGAAGGCCCTTCTCGCCTTGTCTCTCAGATCGTTCACAGCTTTGTGGAAGATACCTGTTCTGCTAATGTTTAGGCCGAGGTAAGTATAGTTTTTTGTGTCCTCTAGGGCAACGGTGTCCAGATGGAATTTGTATTTGTGGTACTGGCAACTGGACCTGTTTTGGAACACCATTATTTTTGTCTTATTGAGATTTACTGTTTGGGCCCAGGTCTGACAGAACCTGTGCAGAAGATCTAGGTCCTGCTGCAGGCCCTCCTTGGTTGGTGACAGAAGCACCAGATTATCAGCAAACAGTAGATATTTGACTTCAGATTCTAATAGGATGAGGCCGGGTGCTGCAGACTATTCTAGTGCCCCGGCCAATTCATTGATATATACAGTACCAGTCAAAAGTTTGGACACACCTACTCATTCCAGGGTTTTTCTTTATTTTTAATATGTTTTCCATTGCAGAAACTATGAAATAACACACATGGAATCATGTAGTAACCAAAAAAGTGTTACATTTTTTAATATATATTTTATATTTGAGATTCTTCAAAATAACCCTTTGCCTTGATCACAGCTTGGCACACTCTTGGCATCCTCTCAACCAGCTTCATGAGGTAGTCGCCTGGAATGCATTTCAATTAACAGGTGTGCCTTGTTAAAAGTCAATTTGTGGAATTTCTTTCCTCCTTAATGCATTTGAGCCAATCAGTTGTGTTGTGACAAGTTAGGGGTGGTATACAGAAGATAGCCCTATTTGGTAAAAGACCAAGTCCATATCATGGCAAGAACAGCTCAAATAAGCAAAGAGAAATGACAGTCCATCATTACTTTAAGACATGACGGTCAGTCAATAAGGAACATTTCAAGAACTTTGAAAGTTTCTTTAAGTTCAGTCGCAAAAACCATCAGGCGCTATGATGAAACTGGCTCTCATGAGGATTGCTATAGGAAAGGAAGATCCAGAGTTACCTCTGCTGCAGAGGAAAGGTTCCTTAGAGTTACCAACCTCAGAAATTGCAGCCCAAATAAATGCTTCACAGAGTTCAAGTAACAGACACATCTCAAAATCAACTGTTCAGAGGAGACTGTGTGAATCAGGCCTTCATGGTTGAATTGTTGCAAAGAAACCACTACTAAAGGACACCAATAATATTAAGAGACTTGCTTGGGCCAACAAGCACGAGAAATGGACATTAGACTGGTGGAAATCTGTCCTTTGGTCTGATGAGTCCAAATTTGAGATTTTTGGTTCCAACCGCCGTGTCTTTGTGAGATGCAGAGTAGGTGAACGGATGATGAACGCATGTGTGATTCCCACTGTAAAGCATGGAGGAGGAAGTATGATGGTGGGGATGCTTTGCGGTGAAAAACTCTGTGTAATTGATTTAGAATTCAAGGCACACTTAACCAGCATGGCTACACACAGCATTCTGCAGTGTTACGCCATCCCATCTGGTTTGCGCTTAGTGGGACTATAATATGTTTTTCAATGGGACAATGACCCAAAACACACCTCCAGGCTGTTTATGGGCCATTTGACCACGAAGGGCTCCCAAGTGGTACAGAGGTCTAAGGCACTGCATCTCAGTGCTAGAGCCATCACTCGATTCCAGGCTGTATCACAACCGGCCGTGATTGGGAGTCCCATAGGGCGGCACACAATTGGCCCAGCACGGTCCGGGATAGGGTTTGGCCGGTGTAGGCCTTCATTGCAAAAAATAATTTGTTGTTAACTGACTTGCCTAGTTAAATAAAGGTTAAATAAATAACAAAATAAAGGAGAGTGATGGAGTGCTGCATCAGATGACCTGGCCTCCACAATCACCTGAACTCAACCCAATTGAGACGGTTAGGGATGAGTTGGACAGCAGAGAGAAGGAAAAGCAGCCAACAAAGTGGTTGAGAGAATGCCAACAGTGTGCAAAGCTGTCATCAAGGCAAAGGGTTGCTACATTGAAGAATCTCAAAAATAAAATGTATTTTTATTTGTTTAACACTTTTTTGGTTACTATATGATTCCATATGTGTTATTTCATAGTTTTGATGTCTTCACTATTATTGTACAATGTACAAAATTTTTTTTTTTTTTATAAAAACCCTTGAATGAGTATGTGTGTCCAAACCTTTGACTGGTACTGTATGTTGAAGAGGTTGGGGCTGAAGCTGCATCCCTGTCTCATGTTTGTACATGGATTTTATATGATTTTATGTTGTATGATTTTTCCCCGAACACTGGTTTCCATCCATTTATATAGCAGAACCTCATAAATTGGGGAAGATGCCAGGGCTGAGGATGTTAAAGAGTTAAGTATAACCAATTGAAATTTGTGGTCTGTATATTTCATCATTTCATTTAGGATTCCATCAACACCATAGGTCTTTTTGAGTTGGAGGGTTTGTATTTTGTCCTGCAGTTCACTGGATGTAATTGGAGAACTCATTGGGTTCGGGTAGTCTTTAATAGCTGATTATAAGATTTGTAATTGATCAAATATATGTTTTTGCTGTTTTTCTTTGTTATAGGGCCAAAATGATTGTAGAAGTGGTTCACCCATACATCTCCATTTTGAATAGATAACTCTTTATGTTGTTGTCTGTTAGGGTTTTCCAATTTCCCAGAAGCGTTTAGATTCTATTGATTCTTTAATTACATTGATTTGATTTCTGACAAGCAGTTCCTTCTTTTTCCATAGTGTATTTGTAATGTCTGCTTCCAACTCACACTCTCAAACACGTAGATCCCCAGAACGCAGCTCACTTTCCAGCTCCCTTTCCAGCTCACACTCTCAAACACGTAGTTCCCCTGAACGCAGCTCACTCTCCAGATCACACTCTCAAACTCATAGTTCCCCTGAACGCAGCTCACTCTCCAGCTCACACTCTCAAACTCATAGTTCCCCTGAACGCAGCTCACTCTCCAGCTCACACTCTCAAACTCATAGTTCCCCTGAACCCAGCTCACTCTCCAGCTCACACTCTCAAACTCATAGTTCCCCTGAACGCAGCTCACTCTCCAGCTCACACTCTCAAACTCATAGTTCCCCTGAACGCAGCTCACTCTCCAGATCCCAATCACCTGAATTCTAATCACCTGTTCACACACCTGTATGTCATTACACACACTATTTAGTTCAGTTCTTTGCACCCCATCACTGTGAGGAATTGTTTGTTTTGTCACACACTTCTATTTGGAGTGCTGGGTTTCCCCTTAATTTAATCTTCCTGTGTATGATTGTTTTTGCCTGCCTCACTAACAATACCTTTTGCCTATTCCCTGCCTTTACTTTAGCCTATCGGATGTCCTGTTATCAACCTATTGCCTGATCTCCCGGACTACGTTACTAGCCTTTTCCCTGCCTGTACTGTTGCCTTTTTGGACCCCCTGTGTATGACCTTCTGCCTGCCCCTGGACCCAGCTACCTGCTTCCTCCTGTGGTCCTTTACCAATAAACACCTGCTGCGCCCTGCACTTGAAACCAGCTCTCTGTCTCACATCGTGTTCATTACAGTATTTCTGTATTGTTTTAGTGATTCACCATAGTGAAGGTGTAGGATCAGGTTTTCTTGGTCTCTGTTTTTGGTTGGACAGGTTTCTCAGTTTCTTATGTTTTTGCATTCTTCATCAAACCATTTGTTGTTGTTAAACTTTCTGGTGCAGGTGTTCCGCTAGCGACCCACCTCGACAACATCCGGGGAAATTGCAGAGTGCCAAATTCAACATACAATAAACGCAATATTAAACATTCATGATCATACAAGTGTCATACATGATTCTTTATCTTAGAATCTTGGCAATCTAACCGCATTGTCGGATTTCAAAAAGGCTTTATTGCGAAAGCACAGCAATTGATTATCTGAGGTCAGCATCCCACAACAGCATATTATCCAAACAGGCACAGGCATCACAAAATCCCATATAGTGAGAAAATAAGTCACTTACCTTTGAAGATCTTCCTCTGATCGCAATCACAAGAGTCCCAGGAACACAATGAATGGTCATTTTGCTCGATAAATTCCTTCTTTATATCCCAAATAGTCCGTTTAGTAGGCGTCATTGAGTTCAGTAATCCACCCATTCAGAATACAGACATAGGAGTTCCAAAAGTTACCAGTAAAGTTTGTCCAAACAAATAAAATGTTTCTAATCCATTATTAGGTACTTTAATATCTAAATAAATTATAATATTTTATACGGAGGGAACTATTTTCAATAGGAAAGGAAAAGAACGCGGCGCGCTCCCTCGGTCATGCGCGCAATGAGACTAGTTTTGCCATAGACCTCCCTGAGGATAAACAACTATTCCTCGTTGTTTTTTCAGAATACAAGCC
This sequence comes from Salvelinus sp. IW2-2015, assembly GCF_002910315.2. Lineage (NCBI taxonomy): Eukaryota > Metazoa > Chordata > Actinopteri > Salmoniformes > Salmonidae > Salvelinus > Salvelinus sp. IW2-2015. The sequence continues at coordinate 167,693 of NW_019942773.1, read as the reverse complement.
TGAAACCATGTATAAAGACTGACATCTAGTGGAAGCCATAGTAACTGAAATTTGGGAGGCAGAAGTCTTTGTTTTCAATAGCTTAACCTTTGAATTGGCTGGCAGGTCAACAGGAAAACAATGTGTCCTCTGGTTTTTGCCTGCCATATCAGTTCTGTTATACTCACAGACATAATGTTAACCGTTTTAGAAACTTCAGAGTGTTTTCTATCCAATACCACCATGCATATGCATATCCTAGCTTCTGGGCCTGAGTAGCAGGTAGTTTACCTTGGGCACCTCAGTCATCCAAACTTCCGAATACTGCCCACTATCCCTAACAAGTGTACATTTTCTTAGGTTGTCTGCTTACATTTTTTGATTTGATAGGGAAGCTGAAATGTCAAATATACAGTTTAGGCTTTCTTCTGCCAAGTTTACACCTTTTACTGTCACGGGAAGATAGATAAAAGGGATTGCATATGTTGTTTTCTAATGGTTTTTGGTAAGTTTCTACACCACTTTCCTTCCATCTTTAGCATTTCTTAATATTATTCAGTTCCTTTGGCTATGATGCCTGATGATTGAGTATTGCTCTGTTAAGGTAGACTGTGATGTTACTTTGATCTGATAGGGGTGTTAGTGGGCTTACTAAACGCTCTGAGGGAGTCTGGTTTGAGGTCAGTGACAAAGTAATCTACAGTACTACTGCCTCACAGAGTCTCCTCAAAGCCTACCATTGACTATGTTCAGACCCAGCGTGCGACAGAGCTGCAGGAGTTGTGACCTGTTTTTGTTGTTTTATCATAGTTATGTCTAGGGGGGCATATTTGGGAGGGAATACTGTCTCTCTCTCTCTCATATACCTACACAGATGCACACACACACCTCACTGTGTCTTGTATTCCGACTCAGGAGCAGGGATATGTTGCCCGGTAGGATCGATCTCCTGACGCCGTTATTGGATTTTGTCAGATGTGTTCCAACACTCCCAAAGGTCACTTCTAGAACGAATGCCACTGCCACTACACCCGCTAAGGCATAGCCACATCATTCAGTCTTTTGTCTGTGTGTGGTGTTGAATGGTGTGTGTAGTGGTGTGTGTGTTGTGGTGTGTGTGTGTGTGTGTGTGTGTGTGTGTGTGTGGTGTGTGTGTGTGTGTGTGGTGTGTGTGTGTGTGTGTGTGTTGTGTGTGTGTGTGTGTGTGTGGTGTGTGGTCGTGGGTGGGTACGCTTGTGTGTTTGGCTCTTGGTTCGAGTGACCTTATCAGTGGAGTGGAGAGTGTCAGTAGGTCTCTATGAAAAGCACACTGGGTTAGCAGTGCTGGACATGTTCTAAAGCTGGCACTGTCATCCACTCACAAAGCACTGTCAACTTGAAGTTCATTTATGAAAGGGGGACTGCCTTATAGTGAAGGGCTATGCGACTGCATGCGTGTGTCAGTGTATGCACGGTAGATTGCTAGATACTCACAGGGCTAACTTGCCATGTGGTTGAGTAAGCTGCATCCAGCAGAGAACATCTCATACTGAAGAAACCCACGATATCGGTCCTCAGTTAGTGATAAAGAGGGAGAGATGCGGGCTGGAGGGGGAGAGTAGGAGAGAAAAGGGGAGGGGGAGAGGAGAGACCGAGGAGATGTTTGGGGAGGTGGATCGAGAGGTTAGGTCAGGTTAGGTAGGTTGTAGGTCGTAGGTAGCTTAGGTAGAGGGAGTGTGTAAGTGTAGGTAAGGGGTAGGTATTCTGTAAAGGGTAAGTGTAGGTTAGTGGTAGGTAGGTAGGTAGGTAGGTCAGGTAGGTGACAGAGATCAGAAAGAGGGGGGAAAAGGAGAGAGAGAGATGAGGGAGGTAGTAGGGGTAGTAGTTAGGTAGGTAGGTAGGGTAGGAGTAGGTAGTGGGTAGGTAGTATGGGTAGGTGTTCAGTAGGTAGTAGAAGCGAGGCAGAAAGCATAGAAACAGGAGGGGGCCAGGAAGTCGAGGAGGAGGGACGAGAGAGGGGGGTCGCTCGGTAGGAGGTAGGGTAGGGTACGGTAGAGTACGGGTGTATAAGGTAGGGAGTTAGGTAGCGTAGGTTAGCATGTGTAGAGGGTTTAGGCTAAGGTAATGTCCGTTAGAGAGAACATAGAAAGAGTAGGTAAAGAAGCGGCCGATCTGATGATGAGAAGATAAGAGGGGAATCTAGTTAGGGGATTAGGTAGGTAGGTTAGGGAGGTAGGTCAAGTTGAATAGTAGGGTAGGGAGAGCGAGCCCAGGAAAACATTTGGTGAAAGAGGGGCCAAAGTGGGGAGAGATGGATCCGAGAGGGGAGGGGAAGGTAGTGGGATAGTATGGTAGGTAGTGTAATGGTAGTTAGGTAGGTAAGATTAGGATAGCAGGAGAGCACTGAATTCTTATGCCTATGGTAAGTTAATGGTGAGCGATATGCGTTAGGTTTAGTATTAGGTAGGATTGAGGTACTAGGTTACGGTAGGTAGAGGCAGAGACATAGAAAGAGGGGGAAAAGAGAGAGAGAGACTTGAGTCAGAGTACTAGTTAAGTTGTAAAGTGTTTTCATCGACTGCAGTATGGGTTGTACAAAAATGTGTTTCTGTTACTTCAGTTATTTTTTTAGTGAAAACAACTTAGAAGAAGACAAACAAAACAGGAACAAAATCAATAGCAATTTCCATGTAGAAAGGAGCCAGAGAGGAGAGTCACTTACATAAGGAATTCCAAACAGACTGAACTCCATCATTCCTGTTAAATAGAGAGACAGAACAGTCAATAGATAGACAAACAAACAAACACACACACCTATGACGGTGTTGTAGATCATATCCCAGCTGACGTTGGTGTCTCCCAGGCGGTGTCCAGCCCAATTCCCGTTTGGAGGCTCGGTAGACCTGCTCACCACTATCCCCCTATTCCCTATCACACTCAGCAAGGTGCTGGAGGAGGGGAGAGGGGGAGGAGAGGTCAGACATCTGCCTGCAGTCTAGCTCAGGTCAAACTATTGTATGTGAACAGGCACGTAATGCCATTGGTTGGAGCTGCTCATGAACTGTCTAGTTGCTGTATCCATTTCACTATATAGAAGTCATACCAAAGATTGTAAATACGGCACCTGATGTGTCTCTACTTGGCACTCAGCATTAATAAGGAGATTGTGGGTAAGGCCCTGTGATAGACTAGCGTCCTGTCCAGGGTGTGTAGGTGTACATCATGCTACCTCACTCTACAGAAAMCCAAGGCTCGCGCAAGGTCATTGATGATGGTGTGTATCGTGATAAGGCGTGGCATGTATGGTTGGTTATTGTAGACAGCGGGACCCAGAAACTACTCTTCAACGGTTCCACGGACAAAGCTGGCTGGTTCATTCATGTCCTAAACACACAGTGAAAGTTAACGACATACTGTGTGTGTGAACGTGCACAGACGTAGGATTTCACTCACAATCCAGAGGCCATCAGACGTCACGGTATTATTGTAGAATTCTGCAATTTCCCAATGCCACCACAATGCTGTAAGCTAAATTAAGAAGTCTGGGAACGCTGCATAGGTCCAGTAGATCTGGGATTGGCCAGAGATCACAGGACAAAGAGATAGAGCGTTAAGGCATGTCAGTAATTGGACTTTGAAACAGGAAGTGCCCCATCAGGCTCTGTGATTGGCTAGTTCGTGTGTTAACAGGAAGTTAAATATACCTCTACTTTCGTGTCCAAGTCTACAGACTCGTTGACTATAATACCAGGGAAGTCAGGCCATACCTAAAGTAGATAGAAAAGACAGCTTTAGTAGAGTTTACTAGAGACAATTATTAGAGTTTAATTGAGACAGTAAGTAGAGTTGAATAGAGACAATTAGTCAATTTTACGAGAGACAATTAGTAGAGTTGAATATGGACAATTAGTAGAGTTGAATATGGACAATTAGTAGAGTTTACTAGAGACAATAAGTAGAGTTTACTAGAGACAATTAGTTGAGTTTACTAGAGACAATTAGTAGAGTTGAATATAAACAACTAGTAGAGTTTACTAGAGACAATTAGTAGAGTTGAATATAAACAATTAGTAGAGTTGAATATAAACAATTGGTAGAGTTGAATATAAACAATTGGTAGAGTTTAATATAGACAATTAGTAGAGTTTAAAAGAGAACAGAGAGCTTGGTTAACACGACAGCTTTTTGAATCTGACGACAATCACCCGAGTCATAAGTCTCCATCTGACTACTTCCTCCGTCGCTCTCTCACTTCCTCTCTCCTTTCTTTCATTCAACTTCAAATTGGTAGGTCAAATACTTCAATATTCCTCTTTGTCCGTCTGTTTGTCCTGACCTCAACCAACCCTCGCCTCCCCATATCTCTCTGTGCCCCCCCCCCTCCCAGGAATTGAATTACTAGTGCTGACAAGTGTGCTGGAGATAAGGGCGCTTAAACAGAAACAAGGGGGTGTAATATAGGTAGAGTGTATTGTAGGGTGTAAAGTAAGGGTACTTGAGTTTAATGTACTTAGAGTAACACAAAGCTATTCATGATAACAAATGGTGTGGTAGGGTGATGAGCAAGGGCACTTGTTTGAAGAGTAAAATTTAAGGGTGCTTACGTAGGGTATTCCTGCTGCTCTCATTTCTCTGTAGAGGTCTGCTATCTCAGTGTCGTTGGAGTATCCATAGCGACAAAGCTGGGACCCAAAGGACCAATAGGCAGGGAGCGCAGGACGTCCAATCAGCTGATGGGAATGAACACGGAAGTGAAAACATTTAAGAAACTTTCCTTGTCTATGACAAGTTGTTGTTTGTGGGCTTTGTTGTGTATTTGTCTGAGTTTGCATATGTGTGTGTGTGTGTGTGTGTGTGTGTGTGTGTGTGTGTGTGTGTGTGTGTGTGTGTGTGTGTGTGTGTGTGTGTGTGTGTGTGCATGTGTGTGTTTGTGTGCATGTGTGTGTGTGTTTAGATTGGCTAGATGAGGGAGCAATGAAGCGTAAAAGCCCCAGCTGCTGTAGTCCATCAGGAGGGGCACAGAGCCAGACAAAACACGCACACACACACACACACACACACACACACACACACACACACACACACAGCGGTACACTCCTCCACCACCAGTTCTGGGGTGGGTCACCATGTAGAATTCCAGGATGCCCCTCCCCCCCGGGTACTATAGGTTGGCTGGAAGGTCACATCTAGGGTCAAAGATTAAAGGTCAGTGAATGTAAATGTTTAGATACAATCACATAAGGTCAAAAAAGGACCATCTGAATTTTTATCACAGGATGCCAGTATGCCCTTGAACTGCAACACAGCAAACGTGACTGAGACTGGAGTTAGGAAGGGCTTGTTTGAGACTTTAGTTAGAAAAGGGTGGTTTGGAGGCACGTTTGTGTGTTTGAGCAGTGCTTTGTCTAACCTGAACAAACAACCCTAATGTGTGTGTGTAAGAGAAGAGAGAAGATAAAAGAAATGTAAGAGAGAGAAGAAAAAGATAAAGAAAGTGAAGAGAGAGGAGGAAAACATAAAGAAAGGAAAGAGAAAGAGAGAAAGAAGAGAGATACAGAGACGAAGAGAGAAGGAGAGAAAAAAGATCAAGAAAATCAAAAGAGAGAGAGAAACGAGATCAGAGAGAGAAGGAGCAATAGAGAGGAGCAGAAAGGAAACAGAGAGGCAGAGAAAGAGAGAGACTGAAGAAAGAGAGTATAGATTTTAGTATTATTACAGTGAAGAAAGAGAAAGAAAGAGAGACAGAACGAAAAGAGAGAGAGAGAGAGAGAGAGACGAGAGGAGAGAGAGAGAGAGAGAGGAAGAGAGGAGAGAGAGAGAGGAAGAGAGAGAGAGAGAGAAGAGAAGAGAGAGAGAGAGAGCAGAGAAAGGAGAGAGGAAGAGAGAGAGAAAGAAAGAGAAGGAGAGACAGAAAGGGAGAGGGGAGAAGAGGGAGAGAGAGAGAGAGAGATGAGAGAGAGAGAGAGAGAGAGAGAGAGAGAGACAGAGAAACAGAAAAGACAGAAGAGACAGAAGAAGAGAGAGAGAGAGAGAGAGAGAGAGAGAAGGGAAGGAGTGTGTTGTGAAGGAGGCAGAGTACGGCAAACAATGCCGAAAAGTTTGCCAGCACATGCATGCCTAAAACAGGAGAGAGAACAAAAGAGGGAGAAATGGATAGGGGGGTGGGCTGCCCTGTGACACTATACAAGTCACTATCTATCTCTTTCTCACTCTCTTTTTCTTCTCTAAGTCATGTGAGGACTGTCTGTGCATACTGGTTTGGTATCAACCATACCAAGAACACTCATTATCTGGTACAATGTGATTACTATCATTACTGTAATGTCAGTTTCCAGTGTTATACCTAGGGACTATAATAATGAGTGTCATTATATATGACATTTACATGTTAGTCATTTAGCAGATGCTCTTATCAAGAGTGACTGAAAAACGTTGTCCTGTATCTTATCAGAACACCTGCAGCTGAAGTGACACCAGTGTTGTTTTTTTGCCCTGGATATAGAACATATTTTTGGAACGAGTAATGTTGCTGACTATTCCCTACCGCCAGCAAGTGCACCTGACTTTTTTAAGTGTGAAGACATTTCTAGAATCATATATGTTATATATGATCTGTCAATAGGATATATAGTAAAATGTAGCAAATTGTCTGCACACATTCATATACATGTACATCGATTAATTCATGTTTGTAGACAGACACATAAAGTGTGTGTGCTTGTGTGCGTGTGTATGTGTGTGTGTGTGTGTTGTCCTCAGCGTTGCAGTTCAGAAGTAGTGCACCATGGCCATGGCAGTCTCCCCCAGGCCCCTATGGAAGGGATGCATAACACAGCAGATACACTTCTACTCTACCCAGAGAGAGAGATAAAGACATAGAGAGAGAGAGAGATAAAGACATAGTGAGAGAAAAAAAGACAGAGAGAGAGAGAGAGTAAAAGTTCAGGGAGAGTTGGGAGAAATTAAATTGATGCATTAGATCAGAGTCCCAGTGTTCATTTGAATTCCCACTCTGTGGAGGAAGAGAGAGAGACTGGATACTGAGTTCTCACTCTGTGGAGGCAGAGAGAGAGACTGGATACTGAGTTCCCACTCTGTGGAGGCAGAGATAGAGAGACTGGCTACTGAGTTCCCTCAGTGAGGGCAAGAGAGAGTGACAGATACTGAGTTCCCTCTGTGGAGGCAAGGATAGAGAGAGAGAGAGAGAGAGAGAGAGAGAGAGAGGAAGAGAGAGAGAGAGAGAGAGAGAGAGAGAGAGAGAGAGAGAGAGAGAGAGAGAGAAGAGAGAGGTATGAGCAACATGGGCTCCTGAGTTCTTCTGCAAATAGATAGAATAAATGTAGATAAACTTGAACTCATTCAGGATACTAACCTCAACATCAAAACCTTAATCCAAATCAAAAATCAATTCCTAAAAACTTGATTTTGGACAAATGTACCTGAATGGACTATTAGTACCAAGGATTATCCAGAAAAATATTTTTACAAACCAAAACTTGCAGAAGACACACAGTGCAAACCTGGAAATACCATCGAACACAAAACTGAGTGAGTAATGTTCAGTCTGAACCTACTTTTGAAGCCAAAAAGTAAAAGACAACAATCTCTTGGTAATTGTGTTCTATAAAGCTTAATAAATAAGGTTACCAAGCCACCAAGCTGTTGGGACAAAACTGACCAGGCTGCAACTTCAATTAGCACCAAAGTCTGTTAATTTAACCTAATAATGGCAGGATAGTTTTACAGTCCCCCTCCACCCAAATGCAGAGGCTTTTGAAGCCCCCATGGCTTATCCTTGTGGAGAGGTCATTACAATACAGTACCCTATGTATATAAAAAATAACACTGCACGAAATAAGTACAAAGAAAGAGCTGCTCAGGGATAATCTAGAGACACTATTTGCTGACTGCTACAAAGAGGGGAATGAAAGCAACTTAATTTTCTACACAGACCATCCCCTGCCATGACACAGTGCTATATTAACACAGACCATCCCCTGGCATGACACAGTGCAATATTAACACAGCCATCCCGTGGCATGGCACAGTGTTATATTAACTTCTTTGGGGTAGGTGGCAGTATTTTCACGTCCGGATGAAAAGCATGCCCAGAGTAAACTGCCTGCTACTCAAGCCCAGATCCTTGGATATGCATATTACTCYTATATTTGGATAGAAAACACTCTGAAGTTTCTAAAACTGTTTGAATGATGTCTGTGAGTATAACAGAACTCATATGGCAGGCAAAAACCTGAGAAGAAATCCAACCAGGAAGTGGGAAATCTGAGGTTTGTAGGTTTTCAACTCTTTGCTTATCCAAGATACAGTGGAAATGGGGTCATGTTGCACTTCCTAAGGCTTCCACTAGATGTCAAAAGTCTTTAGAACCTTTTTTGATGCTTCTACTGTAAAGTGGGGGTGAATGAGAGGAGATTGAGTAAGGTCTCTCCCAGAGTGCCACGAGCTGACCATGCACGTTCATGTGAGAGTTAGCTGCATTCCATCGCATTTCTGAAGTAAAAGGAATTTTCCTGTTGGAACATTATTGAAGATTTATGTTAAAAACATCCGAAAAATTGGTTCTATTCATCGTTTGACATGTTTCTACGGACTYTAACGGAACTTTGTGGACTTTTCGTCCATACTTTCCACTGGACTTGCACGCGCGTCYTGAGTTTAYATTGTGTACTGAACGCGCGAACAACAATTAGGAATTTGGACATAAATMATGAACATTATCGAACATAACAAACATTWATTGTGGAACTGGGATTCCTGGGAGTGCATTCTGATGAAGATCATCAAAGGTAAGTGAATGTGTATAATGTTATTTCTGACTACTGTTGACTCCAACATGGCGGATATCTCTTTGGGTTGATTTGTCGTCTGAGCGCCGTAGTCAGATTATTGCATGGTTTGCTTTTTCCGTGATGTTTTTTGGAAATCTGACACAGCGGTTGCATTAAGGAGAAGTGGATCTAAAATTCCATGCATAATAGTTGTATCTTTTAGCAATGTTTATTATGAGTATTTCTGTAAATTGATGTGCAAAATCACCGGATGTTTTGGAACTACTGAAAACATAACGCGCCAATGTAAACTCAGATTTTTGGATATAAATATGAACTTTACCGAACAAAACATACATCTATTGTGTAACATGAAGTCCTATGAGTGTCATCTGATGAAGATCATCAAAGGTTAGTGATTCATTTTATCTATAATTCTGCTTTTTGTGACTCCTCTCTTTGGCTGGAAAAATGGCTGTGTTTTTCTGTGACTTGGCTCTGACCTAACATAATCGTTTGGTTTGCTTTCGTCGTAAAGCCTTTTTGAAATCGGACGCTGTGGCTGGATTTAGAACAAGTGTATCTTTAAAATGGTGTAAAATACATGTATGTTTGAGAAATTTTAATTATGGGATTTCTGTTGTTTTGAATTTGGCGCCCTGCAGTTTCACTGGCTGTTGACGAGGTGAGACGCTACCATCCCACATCCCCTAGAATGGTTAACACAGACCATCCCCTGGCATGGCACAGTGCTATAAGAGCACACTACCCCTATGTCAAGAGAGAGGGTATTGGCCCAGGGTGGAAACTCAGAATACTAGACATTGAGGAAATTGAAACAACCTCTGTCAACATATTCAAGTCTGGGACAGTAACGGTGCAGAGCATCCTGATGCAGTTCCAGCAGGACTTTTACGGGATCAAAGACAGAGCACAACAGGAAAAGCTCTCTCCCTGTGACAACTCCCCCATCCTGATTGAGTCTGATCACACATCTTCAAAGTGTCCTGCGGACAAGGATAGTCTCCCCCCAGCACTGAACACACCCAGGTCCCACAATTGCACTGCTCCTCCATCATTGAGAGGGATACATTTACAAAGCTGGAGGAAGACATGGTCGAGCTCAGAGAGCTAGTCAACACAATACAGACATAACACCCCCCCCCCCTCAACAAGACCCAAAGGGCAGAAGGTGGATATGGATGGCTGTCTGAGAGAGCTGGCTGCTCTACGGGCTGAAGTGAGAGAACTTAAAGAGGCACACATGGCACTGAAGGTGGAGGTGACAAAGCTGAGGTGTGACAGAGAGCAGGACGCTCCCCCAGAGAAGCCAGCAGAACGGCCAAACTCAGACCCAGACCACAACCTCAACACCACAATGGGACAGACAACACAGGACCCACCAACACAACAGACTCCACCCCCTCCTAACAGCCCCTGTCATCTCCCCTGATTGCTCTGTTGACAACCCCCCCACATCCACTGAGGACACACAAAAGCCAGAGATTGTGCTCCTCATTGACTCAAATGACAAATACAGTCAAGAGGATACACTTATTCCAAAACACAAAGTGGCTAAACTCTGGTGCCCAAACACTAGGCATAGCCTGGAGCTGTTTTCAGAGAACAGACTAAGTTCCCCCAGTCACATCCTTATTCACATGGGCATAAATCACCCAGCAGTAAAGGGAGGAAAGGGTGGCCATATTTGTCATGACTTCCACCGAAGGTGGCTCCTCTCCCTGTTCGGGCGGTGCTCGGCGGTCGTCGTCGCCGGCCTACTAGCTGCCACCGATCCATTTTTCCTTTTCATTTGTGTCTGTCTGTTGTTGTTATCACCTGTGTCTGATTAGTTCATTTCGGTGGGTTTATTAACCTCCGCTGCCTGCTAGTCTTTGTGCGGGATTATTTTGCTGTGTTAGCTCTGTTAGGGGTGCGTGTTTGCGCCACAGGGTTTTATCCCTCACAGTCGTTGTACCGTTGGTACTGTGTTAGGAGTAGAGGTTTCTCCTCCGTGTGTTTCGTGATTTTCCCCGCCAGTTGTTGGTGGGTTGGGACTTATAATAAATGASTGTGCAAACTGGAATTCCTTGCTCTCCTGGTCCTGACTCCTGCACCTACCTCTTCTTAGGAGGCACCTAACAATATCACTCAAGGGAGTGATTAAAAAAATCTTATTCCACTTTCCACAAACGCACAAGTGTTTATCTCCACCCTGCTACCATGAAAATGCTTTCCCCCTGCCACCATACAGCTGGTAAATGCAAGCATTTCACGAGACTGTGCCTCAAAACCTATTGTCTACCTGGCCCACCACTCCACACTGGACATTAACAGGATTTACAACCAGGTCCACCTCTACACCCCAGCAATCCCAACTATTACCAGAACCCTGAAGGATGTAGGTAGCCTCAGCACCTCACACAGGAGAAACAGAGAAACGGGCACGCTGCCCAGATCAGTGAGACACCCTTCCAGACCTGCAAAACCCCCTCCTGAAGGACCTACACCGAGAGAACCCACACCAAGAGGACCTACACCCAGACCACACCATCACCAGCCACATCCCAACCAGCTAAGACCACCCCAAGCAAACCCTGGCCACACCCTATATAGGCCACCCCATATTAGATCTATGCCCCTTCTGCCCAGCCCATGCCCCCTGTCCCTGCGGCAAGGAGCTCAACATGAGAGCAGGACATATGCCGAGGCCGTGAGCAGAGCAACAGGCCCAACCCCCGCTATTACACCCGTCCAAACCACATCCTGTGATGTAAGCGGTATGTATCGGGTGCTCAACATGGTCTGCTCACACCTACTGTGARGGTCTMGYACTAAACCACACAAAAATAACACTAGYCACTATGGAACACAAAGCTTTTACTATCTCATCCTTGAATATACAAGGTCTGATGTCATCTGCCTTTGGCCTAAAGAACAGGAAGCCAGACTTCATCACAGAAATTGGAAATACAGACTTTGTTACCCAACAAGAAACATGGTATAAAGTGTAAAGTGTGTAGAATTGAATAAGGAAACGTTCTCAACAGAGAAAAGTCCCCCTAATAGAATCCCCAAACTTTAACGATAACAGCTTCTCCATCCTAGAGGAGGAGATCAACAACTTCCAGGCCCAGGGACATGTACTAGTCTATGGTGACCTAAATGCCAGAACTGGACAAGAAGCTGACACCCTCGGCACACAGGGGGACAAACACCTACCTGCAGGTGACAGCGTGCCCTACCCCATATGCCCCCATAGGCKCAACTACGACAACATAACCAACAAAAATGGGTCACATATCCTGCTGCTCTGTCGGACGCTGGATATGTACATAGTCAATGGTAGGCTTCGAGGGGACTCATATGGTAGGTACACCTATAGCTCAGTTATTGGCAGTAGTACAGTAGACTACTTTATCACTGACCTTAACCCAGAGTCTCTTAGAGTTCACAGTCAGTCCACTGACACCCCTATCAGATCACAACAAAATCACACTCTACTTGAACAGAACTATGCTCTATCATGAGGCATCAAAGACAAAGGAACTGAATAATAGTAAGACTATTAATATAAATATAAATGGAAGGCAAGTAGTGTGGAAATAGAGGAAAAACAATTAGGCAACAACAAATGCAATCTCTTCTAGACAATTGTCACGACTTCTGCTGAAGTCGTTGCCTCTCCTTGTTCGGGCGGTGCTCGGCGGTCGACGTCACCGGTCTTCTAGCCATCATTGATCCATTTTTCATTTTCCATTGGTTTTGTCTTGTCTTCCCACACACCTGGTTTCAATCCCATCCATTACCTCTTGTGTATTTAACCCTCTGTTTCCCCTCATGTCTTTGTCAGAGATTGTTTTGTCAGTGTTGTTTATGGTTGTATAGGTTCGCGACGGGTCCTCGTACCCATGTTTATTTTATGTATGTACATATTAGTGTTTGGAGCATGTTAAGTAGACATATATTAAAAGACTCCATTTACACTCCGTTTGACTCTCCTGCGCCTGACTTCCCTGCCACCTATACACACGACTCTGACAACAATTTCCTGGACAAAATGTTTCACTGCAGTAGTGAAGGTGTACACTTACCAGAAGAAACCCTAAACAGCATATTTGACCCCTATCAAATCAAAAAAAAATTTACTTCAGTATTCAAAACACTCTTCCTTAACCACATCTCAGTAATAACCAACACATCTGGATTGGAGCTTTCAAATTATCAATTTTAGGTAATAAGCTTCTAGTGTTAACGTTCAGAAAAGTGTTAATCTACAGAGAAGAAGGGGAAAAATCCCCAAATACAGTTGTGCCATGCTTGTAGCGTCATACCCAAGTAGACTCCAGGCTGTAATCGCTGCCAAAGGTGATTCAAAAAAGTACTGAGTAAAGGGTATGAATACTTTAAATGTAATATTTCAGTTTTTTTTTAATAAATAAGCAACAATTTCTAAAAACATGTTTTTTCTTTGTCATTATGGGGTATTGTGATGTCATTATGGGGTATTGTTATGTCATTATGGGGTATTGTGATGTCATTATGGGGTTTTGTGTGTAGATTGATGAGGGAAAAAAAACAATTCCTATTTAGAATAAGGCTGTAACGTAACAAAATTTGGAAAAAGTAATGTTGTCTGAATACTTTCCGAATGCACTGAAAATCTTTTTCTCCCTCATCACTTCCTTATCTGCCTCCCTCTCTCTCTCCTTCCCTCACTCCTTCCTTTCATGATCCCGCCCTCCCTCCATCCCCCCTCCCTCGTTCCCTCCCTCTCTCCCTCCCACTCCACCTGAGATTCACACCTCTACTGGATCTTGTGAGTACATGTAATGAAGCAGGCTTTAAATTAACTCAGTTCTATATTACAACACACACAAACCATGTGTTTCTCACATTCCACTTGATTGATCTACAAAAATATTGTCGGGATAAACCCATTGAAATGAGATATCTCTCTCTAACACACACAGACAGACACAGACACAGACACTAGTTGACCTCCGTTGGGACGAGCACATGACGTGGGACTTACTTTCCATCCTCCCTCTCCTCCATCTCTTTCCCCTGCTTTTCCTTCCCCTGTAATGAGAGCACTGACCTCATTACAAGCAGATTACAAGTGCAGATACATTTTGTGAGTATGTGTGTGTTTGTGTGTGTGTGTGTGTGTGTGAGCGCGTACAATAGTTTTTGTGTGCGTGCAGAAGAGTTCGTGTCTGCGCATTTTTGAGTATTTACACATTTGTATGTATGAGTGTGTATGCYTGCCTGTGTGTGTTTGTATGTCTATGTATTTTTGTATGAGTCTGTATGTGTGTGAGTGCAAATAGATTGCTGTCTTGTTAAAGTGGCCTGATTAATAAGCAATTTAGCATGGCCTCTGGCGAATTAGAGACAAGCAGTGGGACTCTATTCTGGATATTATAATGAAGTTTATTACGCTAGCAGAGAGAAATAAGAAGGTTTTGAGGTTGTCACCCACGAGCTTGACATCTCCTTGGGGATACAGAGAGGATGTACTCCACAAATCTGATCAAAAGTTAATAATTCAGACTTATGTAATACGTCTTTTATTGACATCAATACATACTGTAAGTGTGAAAGAGTGTTTTCTTTGTTGGTCCTTCAAAGGGTTCTGTAAATAGATTCTGGATGCTTAGACGGTTTATTACTCTGTCTTTATCTAAATGCAATCTACTGCTTTTGCAGCGTACCTTTTCATTCTCTCTCTCTCTCTCTCTCTCTCTCTCTCTCTCTCTTCTCTCTCTCTCCTCTCTCTCTCTCTCTCTCTCTCTCTTCTCTCTCTCGTCTCTCTCTCTACCTCTCTCTCCTCTCTCTCTCTCTCTCTCTCTCTCTCTCTCGTCTTCTCTCTCTCTCTCTCTCTGCTCTCTCTCTCTCTCCTCTCTTCTCTCTCTCTCTTCTCTCTCCTCTTCTCTCTCTCTCTCTCTCTCTCTCTCTCTCTCTCCTCTCTCTCTCCTCTCTCTCTCTCTCTCTCTCTCTCTCTCTCTTCTCTCTCCTCTCTCTCTCTCTCTTCTCCTCTCTCTCTTCTCAAGGGGCTTTATTGGCATGGGAAAACATGTGTTAACATTGCCAAAGCAAGTGAGGTAGAATATTGATACAAAAGTGAAATAAACAATACAAATCAACAGTAAATATTACACATACAGAAGTTTCAAAACAAAAAAGACATTACAAATGTTATATTATATATTATACAGTGGTTTGTAACAATGTACAAATGGTTAAAGCACACAAGTTCAAAATAAATAAGCATAAATATGGGTTGTATTTACAATGGTGTTTTTCCTTCACTGAGTTTGCCCTTTTCTTGTGGCAACAGGTCACAAATCTTGCTGCTGTGATGGCACACTGTGGAATTTCTCCCAGTAGATATGGGAGTTTATCAAAATTGGATTTGTTTTCAAATTCTTTGTGGATCTGTGTAATCTGAGGGAAATATGTCTCTCTAATATGGTCATACATTGGGCAGGAGGTTAGGAAGTGAAGCTCAGTTTCCACCTCATTTTGTGGGCAGTGTGCACATAGCCTGTCTCTCTCTCTCTCTCTCTCCCTAACTTACTTCCTCTCTCCTCTCCTTTCCCCTCTCTCCTCTCCTTCTCTTTCTAACGATGTGTAGCACTTAAATGTGTGTTCAGAGGGGATCTCTTAACCTTGATCTCTCCAGCGCATGGACAGACTGGGGAGATCTAGCCTTGTCCCTCCGAGTCCACCCCCATACCTCTCCTTCACTCTCTTCTCTCCTTCCGTCACTCTCCTTTTTTCAACCGTTCTTCAAAAGCAGCCTCTCGTCTCATTTGATTTATCTTACTCAAGCACACTCTCAAACCTCTGATCTCATCGCTCTCTCCTCCCTCTCTCCCAGACTACGGTTTGCAACTGCACATGTGGACAAATATCGTACTTTTTGAGAAATGTCCTATGGTCGGATGAAACAAAAATAGAACGGTTTGGCCATAATGACTGTCGTTATGTTTGGACGAAAAAGGGAGAGACTTGCAAGCCGAAGAACACCATCCCAACCGTGAAACACGGGGGTGGCAGCATCATGTTGTGGGGTTGCTTTGCTGCAGGAGGGACTGGTGCACTTCACGAAATAGACGGCTTCATAAGGAAAGAAAATAATGTGGATATATTGAAGAAACATCTGAAGACATCAGTCAGGAAGTTAAAGCTTGTTCGCAAATGGGTCTTACAAATGGACAATGACCCCAAGCATACTTCCAAAGTTATGGCAAAAGTATTTAAGGACAACAAACACAAGGTGTTGGAGTGGCCATCACAAAAACCTGACCTCAATTCTATAGAACATTTGTGGGCAGAACTGAAAAAGCATGTGCGAGCAAGGAGGCCTACACACCTGACTCAGTTACACCTTCTCTGTCAGGAGGAATGGGCCAACATTCACCCAACTTATTGTGGGAAGCTTTTGAAAGGCTACCCGAAATATTTGACCCAAGTTAAACAGTTTAAAGGCAATGCTACCAACTACTAATTGAGTGTATGTAAACTTCTGACCCACTTTGAATGTGATGAAAGAAATAAAAGCTGAAATAAATCATTCTCTCTACTATTATTCTGATATTTCACATTCTTAAATTAAAGTGGTGATCCTAACTGACCTAAGAAAGGACATTTTTAATACGATTAAATGTCAGGACTTGTGAAAAACTGAGTTTAAATGTGTTTGGCTAAGGTGTATGTAAACTTCCGACTTCAACTGTATACCCCCTCTCCAGTGGTGGAAAAAGTACCCAAATGTCATACTTGAGTAAAAGTAAAGATACCCTAAAAGAAAATGACTCAAGTYAAAGTGAAAGTCACCTTGTATAATACTACTGGAGCAATAGACTAAAATAATTTTGTTTTAAATACAGTGGAGCAAAAAAGTATTTAGTCAGCCACCAATTGTGCAAGTTCTCCCATTTAAAAAGATGAGAGAGGCCTGTAATTTTCATCATAGGTACACTTCAACTATGACAGACAAAATGAGAAAAAAAATTCCAGAAAATCACATTGTAGGATGTTTTATGAATTTATTTGCAAATTATGGTGGAAAATAAGTATTTGGTCAATAACAAATGTTTATCTCAATACTTTGTTTTATATACCCTTTTGTTGGGACCAATTGACAGGGTAAAATGTTTTCTGGCAAGTCTTCACAAGGTTTTTGACACACTGTTGCTGGTTATTTTGGCCCATTCCTTCATGGCAGATCTCCTCTAGAGCAGTGATGTTTTGGGGCTGTTGCTGGGCAACACGGACTTTCAACTCCCTACAAAGATTTTCTATGGGGTTGGAATCTGGAGACTGGCTAGGCCACTCCTTCGTTGCCCAGGCAGTGTGTTTGGGATCATTGTCCATGCTGAAAGACCCAGCCACGTTTCATCTTCAATGCCCTTGCTGATGGAGGAGGTTTCACTCAAAAAATCTCACGATTCATGGCCCATTCATTCTTTCCTTTACACGGATCAGTCCCTTTGCAGAAAAACAGCCCCAAAGCATGATGTTTCCACCCCCATGCTTCACAGTAGGTATGGTGTTCTTTGGATGCAACTCAGCATTCTTTGTTCCCTCCAAACACGACGAGTTGAGTTTTTACCAAAAAGTTATATTATTTGGTTTCATCTGACCATATGATATTCTCCCAATCTTCTTCTGGATCATCCAAATGCTCTTCTAGCAAACTTCAGACGGGCCTGAACATGTACTGGCTTAAGCAGGGGACACGTCTGGCACTTGCAGGATTTGAGTCCCTGGCGGCGTAGTGTGTTACTGATGGTAGGCTTTGTTACTTTGGTCCCAGCTCTTGCAGGTCATTCACTAGGTCCCCCCGGTGGTTCTGGGATTTTTGCTCACCGTTCTTGTGATCATTTTGACCCCACGGGGTGAGATCTTAGCGTGGAGCCCCAGATCGAGGGAGATTTCAGTGGTCTTGTATGTCTTCCATTTCCTAATAATTGCTCCCACAGTTGATTTCTTCAAACCAAGCTGGCTTACCTATTGCATATTCAGTCTTCCCAGTCTGGTGCAGGTCTACAATTTTGTTTCTGGTGTCCTTGACAGCTCTTTGGTCTTGGCCATAGTGGAAGTTTGGAGTGTGACTGTTTGAGGTTGTGGACAGGTGTCTTTTATATCTGATAACAAGTTTCAAACAGGTGCCATTAATACAGGTAACGAGTGGAGGACAGAGGAGCCCTCTTAAAGAAGTAGTTACAGGTCTGTGAGAGCCAGAAATCTTGCTTTGTTTGTAGGTGACCAAATACTTATTTTCCACCATAATTTGCAAATAAATTCATAAAAAAATCCTACAATGTGATTTTCTGGATTTTATTCTCATTTTGTCTGTCATAGTTGAAGTGTACCTATGATGAAAATTACAGGCCTGTCTCATCTTTTTAAGTGGGAGAACTTGCACAATTGGTGGCTGATAAATACTTTTCTGCCCCACTGTATACTTAAGTATGAAAAGTAAAAGTACAAACACAATTTACAAACGGAAGCATTTGTGTTTAGTCAGTCTGCCAGACAGAGCAGTAGGGATGACCAAGGATGTTCGTTGATAGTCAGCCAGATCAGAGGCAGTAGGGATGACCAGGGATGTTCTCTGATAAGTCAGCCAGATCAGAGGCAGTAGGGATGACCAGGGAAGTTCTCTTGATAAGTCAGCCAGATCAGAGGCAGTAGGGATGACCAGGGATGTTCTCTTGATAAGTCAGCCAGATCAGAGGCAGTAGAGATGACCAGGGATGTTCTCTTGATAAGTCAGCCAGATCAGAGGCAGTAGGGATGACCAGGGATGTTCTCTTGATAAGTCAGCCAGATCAGAGACAGTAGGGATGACCAGGGATGTTCGCTTGATAATTCACCCAGATCAGAGGCAGTAGGGATGACTAGGAAGTTCTCTTGATAAGTCAGCCAGATCAAAGGCAGTAGGGATGACCAGGGATGTTCTCTTGATAAGTCAGCCAGATCAGAGGCAGTAGGGATGATCATGGATATTCTCTTGATAAGTCAGCCAGATCAGAGGCAGTAGGGATGACTAGAGATGTTCTCTTGATAAGTCAGCCAGATCAGAGGCAGTAGGGATGACCAAGGATGTTATCTTGATAGGTCAGCCAGATCAGAGGCAGTAGGGATGACCAGGGATGTTCTCTTGATACGTCAGCCAGATCAGAGGCAGTAGGGATGACCAGGGGTGTTCTCTTGATAAGTCAGCCAGATCAGAGGCAGTAGGGATGACTAGGGATGTTCTCTTGATTTGTGTGTGAATTAGACCTTTTTCCTGTCCTGCTAAGCATTCAAAATGTAACGAGTTATTTTGGGTGTCAGGGAAAATGTAAGGAGTTAAAAGTACATTATTTTCTATAGGAATGTAGTGGAGTAAAAGTAAAATTTGTCAAAAAAATAAATAGTTAAGTAAATGACAGATACCCCAAAAACGACTTACGTACTTTTACTTATTTACTTACCTCGCTGCCCCCTCTATCCCCTACTCTCTCTACCTTTCTTTCATTATATTTACCCCCTCTCTCCCCTACCCTCTCTATTTCTGCCTTTTGCTCTCTCATTATATGTGACTCGTTTCAGGAAACTAGGCGTATTTCAGTCGTCACTACTTCACAGGAGAGACATTTGATGAATTTTTTTAGCAGAAATGCCTTCTGGAATATGTGAACTTTCATGTGCCTTAATACAAACGTGCCTGCCAACTGTAAATATGAATCAAAAATTGGAAGTACGAGCCTAGTTGGTTTAGCCACAGAAAAAGTTGGGAATCTTCCCGCCAGCCATGATTGGCTGAGATAATGGATTCAGATAGATGAGTTCAGATTGGTCTGCCATGTAGCATGCTTCTGTCTATAACATCAGCTGCTCAGTATGTGTAGGTATCATGTAGAACTGCAAAATTGTTCCTACTGCTCACCACTTTCTGGTGGAAAGGGTTTTTGAAATCAGTGGAATGCCCGGTGGAAGCAAAGCATGATAGCTAAGGAGATGGAGAAAATTCTGCAGTTTGATTTCAAATACGCGGAGGGAGTCAAAGAGAACACACAGAAAGAAGGCTGTTGTATAAAACACCTGTCTCCGGATGGCATCTTCTAACTAAGAGTAACCATGGCATCCGTGACAGAGAGGAAGAAGCGTTCATCCATGTAAGAGAGTCGAGCTTGCTACATTTTCACATTTTTAATGTTTCTAATTTAGTCAGAAAGTTGTTTTCATTGCAATTTAAAGCGTACTGTTAGCTATCAAGATAACATTAGCTGGCTGGCTGGCTAGCTAATTTTACATGTATGATCTGTGTAGTAATATTTTAAGTATCTCAGAGCCATTTACATTAGTAGTTATAGCCTAATGTTAGCTAGCTAATATTGAACTTAGTTGGTTAGCTTAAGCTAAATGCAGATTCATGCAGATAGCTAATCTAGCTAAGCTAACCAACTAAGTTCAACATTAGCTAGCTAACATTAGGCGATAACTACCAATGCAAATGGCTCTGAGATACAAATACTATTACTACACAGATCATACATGTCAAATCAGCTAGCGAGCCAGCCAGCCAGGTAATGTTATCTAGCTAGCTAAATTGCAATGAACGTACCATTATGAGTTTGGGTTTTTGTTCATTGTTTAGCTAGCTAGCTACATGTCTAACAAAAGACTCCACTATGCAATTAAACATTTATTTTTATTGTTTACACCTTCTGAATTCTTCTGTATCCTGTGCATGTGACAAATAAACATAGATTTTATTTGATATAGTGTGTGTTTACCAGAGACCGTAATGTGCAGAACAACTTGACCTTCACCAAAACCAAACTTGGAAGACAACGTTATGCCAATGAGGCAGTGTCCAAGTTCTAAAATTCTCCGGTAAAATGCCCTGCTTTAATTTCGGCATGCTCACAACTGTAACTATTTTCTTTAATTAGCTTGCCATTAACTTATAAATATTATCTTGTTGTGAGTTTATTGTCCTGTAATAATGAATGTAAATTAGCTAAAGTTAAGACGTTGTCAGCTACATGATATGGTCAATTTTTTAAATGAATAGCCAAATAACTTAATGTTAGCTAGCTATCTAACAAGCTAGAAACTAACCAAAACATTGTTTAGAATGATGGTTTGCTAGATTGACATATACTAAATTCATTTTTAAACGGATGGGTTTATTGGTGTTAAAATACACCTGTTTTGGTCTTTGGTACCACCAGTCTACTGATGTCATGCAACCTGTTGTTTTTCAAATCATACTTTTTCATAACGACAATGACAAGTTTAATGTCGGACGACAATGGAATGTTCATGATGTCACTGCGACAACTGTCTACAGACATGTCAACATACGTAAAATAAACCAGCCTTTAGTCTTGAAATATTTAGTTGTTTGGTACACCACCATAATCACTCTGTTTAGTACATGGCAATACATGAGAATCCTTAAAGAGATGGGTGGGGCTAAGGCTTAAGATGGTGTGAACGATGTTGAATGGGTGTAGACAAAGAGGAGCTCTCCAGTAGGTGTACCAAAARATTCTATGGACATTTTCTAAAAAGTGTGGTTAACCTGTTGGGGACCAGGGGGTGCTATTTTCACTTTTGGGGAAAATCGTATGATTTTTAAACGGCCTCGTACTCAATTCTTGCTCGTACAATATGCATATTATTATTACTATTGGATAGAAAACAGTCTCTAGTTTCTAAAAACGTTTGAATTATTTCTCTAAGTGAAACAGAACTCCTTTTACAGACCATTTCCTAACCGGAAGTGAGATTTCCAAAAGCGAACTCTCTCTTCAAGAGCTTGTCTATAAAAGGGCATGTCACTTATGACTGTAGAAACACGTCATACGCCTTCGCCTGGGTGTCATGCGGAAGTGAGAGAAGAAATCAGTTGATTATCTCGACCAGGGACTGAACACAACCTCTTGGACTGAGACGTGCGCACTTTCTTTTTTTTCCTGGGCGCGAAGTAGGAACTGTACTCGGCTCATGGAAGAACCATTTTAAAGGTGAATATGATCTCTGGCTTCGATTTTCTTTGATACATGTCACAATATCATCCTAAAGTATGTTTTTTCAATATAGTTTAATTATATTATTGAAATTTATTCTGGACTTTAGACGTGATGCGTCGCAAGAATTGGTTCAAGAACGAGAGGCTAGCAACGCACGGCCAGTGTGCTTGCTAATTCTGAGGGAAATCGTTCGTTATGGATCCAAATAAAGTCGGTTCTGAACAAAGGACCCCTTGGAGAACATTCTGATGGAAGATCCACAAAGATAAGGACCCAATTTGGGATGCTTTTTCAAATATATCTGTCGAACTGTGCTATGCTACCGTTTGACTAGAACCAATGCTGCTGTGTGCTAGCTATTGTAGTAAGCTAATATAACGATATATTGTGTTTTCGCTGTAAAACACTTCAAAAATCGGAAATATTGGCTCTGTTCACAAGATCTTATTCTTTCATTAGCTATCCACCATATATTGTTCTGAAATGTTTTATGATGTGTAATTAGTAGTTGACGTTGGTGTCTGTATTTTCTCTGGCTACTGCCGTGCGATTTCTGACTGTAGCTATGATGGTGGCTATGATGGTAGCAGTAATGTAAAACTGATTTATAGCTAAAATATGCACATTTTTCAAACAAAACATATATTTATTGTGTAACATGTTATAGGACTGTCATCTGAGGGCGTTTTTTCTAGGTTATTTAGGTTGGTTCTAGGTTGGTTCTAGGTTAGTTAGGTTAGCTACTTGCATGCTACCGTTGCTGTGAAAAATGTCTGTCTGTCTTTTGTATTTGGTGGTGAACTAACATAAATATATGTGGTGTTTTTGCTGTAAAACACTTCAACAATCGGAAATATTGTCTGTATTCACAAGATATTTGTCTTTCATTAGCTATCCACCATATATTTGTCTGAAATGTTTTATGATGTGTAATTAGGTAGTTGGTGTCTGTATTTACTCTGGCTACTCCCGTGCAATTTCTGACTGTAGCTATGATGGTAGCAGTAATGTAAAACTGATTTATAGCTAAAATATGCAATTTTTTCAAACAAAACATATATTTATTGTGTAACATGTTATAGGACTGTCATCTGAGGGCGTTTTTTCTAGGTTATTTAGGTTGGTTCTAGGTTAGTTAGGTTGGCTTGTGCATGCTACCTGCAGCCTACTTGTGCTGTGAAAAATGTCTGTCTGTTTTTTTATTTGGTGGTGAGCTAACATAAATATATGTGGTGTTTTCTCTGTAAAAACATTTAAAAAATCGGACATGTTGGATGGATTGACAAGATGTTTATCTTTCAAATGCTGTATTGGACTTGTTAATGTGTGAAAGTTAAATATTTCAAATCTTTTTTTTGAATTTGCCGCTCTGCCTTTTCAATGGAATGTGGGAGGAGTGCCGCTAGCGGCACCCCTGGCCTAAACAGGTTTTAAAAGTTTATATATTTTCAAAGCAGAATTACTTTCCCATTGTTCCTCAACTGTAGTGTATGATATACAATTGTGTTGCTCTGAGTTTCGACTTTTATTGAATGTAAAGAAAAACACAATTTCAAATGTTGCTACATAAGACTGATCGAGCCGGTCGGTCACATATTTACTGGTATCACTAACCTGAAACCAAAGTGAGTGTTGAGCCCTAGTTCAGATCTTCCCTCTGTTCAACATGTCTCATAAGGATAGAGCCCTCTGTCCCTTTCAATTACTGTTAGCATTAATGCTAGCTTTAGCAGTCTCTACATTAGTCAAGATGCTGACTGCTGCCAGCTATGAATGAGTCAGACAGCAATAAACGATGTGCAGATAGCAGCTATCATTCACCTTGATCATGTCTGAGGGTTTCCACTGGTGGAAAAATATGGGGATTTCCTGGAACTACATTTCCTGGAACTACGGATTAATTGTTTTTCTTTTTTAATTCTGTCTTACACAATTCAGCAGTATAAATACCAAGGAAGCCTTCTTCTTCTACACCCCCCCCTATCCATCTCTTCCCCAATACACATGTAAATATTGTGCCTTCCTGTATTATTTTTACATTGCATTTGAGCCATTTAGCAGACACTCTAATCCAGCCATTTACAGCAAGCAGTAAGAGCATACATTCTTAAATTTGCTCTACCAACTATATATGTATTTTATTTTTTTGCGTTGACGAGAAGCATTTCGTTGGACGGTGTATACCATATGTATCCCGTACATACGACTAATAAAACTTGAATTATGAAACTTGAAACGTTTTTTCCATCTTTACTCTCCCCTCTTCCTCTTATAATTGCCTCTCCCAGATCCCTATTGACAGGGTTCTGTAGAACATGAAATGGGACAGGACAAGCCAGTTGAACACATGAGAGGATGAGTGATGGTGTCACCGATGGCTTTAAAATTAGAGAGAACGGGTGATGTTCACAGATGGCATGCTTTAGTATCGTTCTGCTTGAAAAGGACACATCATTATCTTTCTCTCAGTTCTTTCATTCCCTCTGTTCTTTCTCTCTGTTCTCTGTGTTTTCCGTCTGTCAGCAGGACAGAGAACACAGCCACGACAGTTCTATCAAACGACAGCCCCTCCGTTATCGATTACTCCTGTCTCACCCCCTACAATCATCAAAGGCCATTGTCCATTGCTTGATGCTGCCTTCGCCATCCCTTTGTTACAAACACCTTTGATTGCTAGTGAACCCAGATCCAGCTGTGATGCCTGCATATCCTCCTTAAACGCCACCTAGAAATATGTCTAACCATTTATGAAGCAATTGGTAATGCAAGTCTTGGAAATGTAGGCTCTGCTCCTTCAGGGTAGCTCAAGGCCCAGGCAAAGCATCAATATAAAATAGCCTACAGGCAGTGAGAGCTGTAAGCTATACCAATCTCCCAAAACAGCAGAACCTTACTCCAGCTAACTATGTGTAACTACGCCAGAGCTCCATTTAGACTCAAATATACCCACTAAAGTAAACCTACCATCGCAAGAATTACTAATATGTGTGAATGTTAATTATTGCTCTTTGCACCAGTTCCGGAGGTCTATGTCACCGGCCTCTAGGCGTCACTGAACTGTCTCATTCCAATTCCCCTGATTAGTAATTGTATATACAGTACGTGCCCCCTTTTCACCATTGTCTGGTGGTTTATTGTTCCTATGTCCATTGGTCTGTGAGTACCTGTGCAATGTTATTTCGGCTTTCGTGCTGCGTGTATTGTGCACTTGTTATTACGGGCCTCGTCCCGTGTATTGTTGTGCACTTGTTATTACGGGCCTCGTCCCGTGTATTGTTGTGCACTTGTTATTACGGGCCTCGTCCCGTGTATTGTTGTGCARTTGTTATTACGGGCCTCGTCCCGTGTATTGTTGTGCATTTGTTATTGCGGGTCTCACCTCGTGTATTTACGAGAGGTTTTATCTTGCTCTTTTGTTTGGGATACATCCCTGTGTTTTTGTTTACGTGTTTGTTTTGGGCTTCATCCTTTTGCCTTTTCATGGCATGTTATATATTTTGSGTGGAGTATTAAACCCCCCTATTATGAATTCCTGCGTCTAACCCAATCATTTATACAATGTGACAGAATAACCTACCCTAAATGGAGACATCGGGAATGGCCCGTACGAAGCCGCAAATAGGCCTTATCCGACGCAGCCGCATCTGGACCATCCGACATCGCCGCAACTGTGGCACCTGCAACTAGCCCATCTGATGCAGACGCAACCTCGGCAGCTGCAACTAGCCCATCTGATGCTGACGCAACCTCGGCAGCTGCAACTAGCCCATCTGATGCTGACGCAACCTCGGCAGCTGCAACTAGCCCATCTGATGGTGACGCAACCTCGGCAGCTGCAACTAGCCCATCTGATGGTGACGCATCCTCGGCAGCTGCAACTGACCCGCACCGCGTTCCTGTGGTCGTCCTCAAGGCCGGTGTCATCCCATTGCTGGTGCAGCGCTTCTGGGGAGGGGTACGGACCAGAGGAGTGGTGCTGGGTTCCTACGGTGTACACCCTGGATGCTTCACAGACCAGGGATTTCCACCATCGGCGCTCTGACCGACCCGCCACGCGTCCCTGTGGTCGGCCTGAGGCCGGTGTCATTCCGCTGCTGGTGCAGATTGTCAGGGGGAGGGTACTGTCACGGATTCCCCCAGTACTGCTGCTCTTTCCATGCACCAGTTCCGGAGGGCTATGTCATCGGCCTCTAGGCGTCACTGAACTGTCTCATTACGCACATCTGATTAAAATTCCCCTGAGTAGTAATTGTATATATGTGCCCTCTGTTCATTGTCTGGTCGGTTATTGTTATTTTGTCCGTTGGTCTGTGAGTACCTGTGCTTTGTTGTTTCGTCTTTCGTGCTGGGAGTATTTTGCACTTGTTATTACTGGTCTCTTCCCATGTATTGTTGTYCATTTACTATTACAGGTCCCACCCCGTGTAGTGTATTGCGGGCCTTGTCCCCGTGTATTTATTAGAGGTTTTTCCTCCCTCTTATGTTTGGGTTACATCCCTGTGTTTTGTATAAGTGTTTGTTGTGGGCTTCGTTCCCGTGCCTTTTCATGGCATGTTGTATATTTTGGGTGGAGTATTAAACCCCCCTATTACAAATTGCTACGCCTGTCTCTGATCCTTATACAAAGTGACAATTATGTGTGTCAGAATGGCGCCGTATGGGATGGCTGCCGTTTTACCAGCTGCTAATTTCCTACTACACTGGCTCTTTTTCTTTTTGAATGTGGCAGGAATTGCAAACAATTTCGGACTACAAAGGGAATCCCAGCCGCGAGCTGCCCAGTGACACGAGCCTACCAGATGAGCTAAATGACTTCTATGTGTGCTTCGAGGCATGCAACACACATGCATAAGAGCATTAACGAGCATGACGTGAACGACATACTGCTTTCAGAGAACAGGCCAAAATCCCTGTTGGGCTGCCTTCTGAGAATTTGTAGGCGATCGAATAAACCTCACCTGCCTTCCATTCTTCTAGCTAACGTGCAATCATTGGAAAAGAAAATCGACGATCTACGAGGAAGATTAAACTACTAATGGGACATTAAAAATTGTAATATCTTGTGCTTCACGGAGTTGTGGATGAACGACAACATTATCGGAGGGATAGAACAACTGCATCTGGTAAGACAAGGGGTGGCGGACTATGTATATATGTAAACAACATCTGGTGCACGAGATCTAAGGAAGTCTCGAGGTTTTGCTCGCCTGTATCTCATGATAAGCACTAGACCACACTATCTACCTAGAGAGTTGTCATCTGTATTTTTTGTAGCTGTTAACATACCCACACAGACCGATGCTTGCACTGGCTGCACTCAATGAGCTGTATTCCGACCTTAAGCAAACAGGAAAACGCTCATCCAAAGGCAGCGCTCCTAGTGGCCGGGGACTTTAATGGAGGGAAGCTTAAATCTGTTTTACCAAATTCATATCAGCATGTTAAATGTGCAACCAGAGAGAAAAAAAAACTCTAGACCACCTTTACTACACACACAGAGACACATACAAAGCTTTCCCTCGCCTTCCATTTGGCACATTTGACCATAATTATATCCTCCTGATTCCTGCATACACGCAAATATTAAAGCAGGAAGCACCAGTGACTCGGTCAATAAAAAGGTGATCAGAATAACCTCTCTAGGGTACGTGAGACGGCAGCGTTCCACCTCTTCAACAGCCAGTGAAACTGCAGGGCGCCAAATTCAAAACAACTGAAATCCCATAATTAAAACACTTGTTGGAAATCCAGCCACAGTGTCCGATTTCAAAAAGGCATTACGACGAAAGCAAACCAAACGATTATGTTAGGTAAGTGCCTATTCACAGAATAACACAGACATTTTTCCAGCCAAAGAGAGGATTCACAAAAAGCAGAAAAAAAGAAAAAATGAATCACTAAACTTTGATCTTCATCAGATGACACTCATAGGACTTTATGTTACACAATACATGTATGTTTTGTTCGGTAAAGTTTATATTTATATCCAAAAATCTGAGTTTACATTGGCACGTTACGTTCAGAAGTTCCAAAACATCCTTTGATTTTGCATAGAGCCACATCAATTTACAGAAATACTCATAATACACATTGATAAAAGATACAACTGTTATGCATGGAATTGTAGATGCACTTCTCCTTAATGCAACCGCGGTGCCAGATTTCAAAAAAGCTCTACGGAAAAAGCAAACCATGCAATAATCTGAGTCGGCGCTCAGAGCCCAATTAAGACACAAATATTTCCGCCATATTGTGCAGTCAACAGAAGTCAGAAATAACATTATAAAAATTCACTTACCTTTGATGATCTTCATCAGAATGCACTCCCAGGAATCCCAGTTCCACAATAAATGTTTGTTTTGTTCGATAATGTCCATCATTTATGTCCAAATTCCTCCTTGTTGTTCTAGCGTTCAGTACACTTTCCAAACTCACAACGCGCAGGCAGTCCAGCTGAAACTACGGACGAAAAGTTAAAAAAGTTATATTACAGTCCTTAAAAACATGACAAACGACGTATTGAATCAATCTTTAGGATGTTTTTAACTTCTCTGGGGCAGGTGGGACGCAAACGTCTCACCGGCCAATAGCCAGGGAAAATACAGCGTGCCATATTCAAATAACATGATATAAAAATCAAACGTTCATTAAATTACACATGTAAGACACCAAATTAAAGCTACACTCGTTGTGAATCCAGCCAACATGTCAGATTTCAAAAAGGCTTTTCGGCGAAAGCATAAGATGCTATTATCTGATGATAGCACAACAGTAAACAAAGAGAGTAGCATAATTCAACACCGAAAGCACGACACAAAACGCAGAAATAAAATATAAATCATGCCTTACCTTTGACGAAATTCTTTTGTTGGCACTCCAATATGTCCCATAAACATCACAAATGGTCCTTTTGTTCGATTAATTCCGTCGATATATATCCAAAATGTCAATTTATTTGGACCGTTTCATCCAGAAAAACTCAGCTTCCAACTTTKGCCAAGTCACTACAAAATATATCAAAAGTTACATGTAAACTTTACCAAAACATTTCAAACTACTTTTGTAATACAACGCTTTAAGGGTATTTCTCTCAAAACGGTTAATAATCGATCAATTTGAAGACGGGATGATCTGTGTTCAATACAAAAAGAAAACAAACTGACGCAACTTTTTTCGTAACGTGACTCTCTCAAAAAAATGTACTTCATGTGACCCTCATTTACGATAGCCCTACTTCTTCACTACACAAAGGAATACCTTCAACGAATTCCAAGGACTGGTGACATCCAGTGGAAGCGGTAGGAACTGCAAGCAAGTCCATTAGAAATCTGGTGTCTCTAAGAAACCTCATTGAAAAGACAGTGACATCAAAAAAATACAAATTCTGAATGGTTTGTCCTCAGGGTTTTGCCTGCTACATAAATTKTGTTATTCTCATAGACATGATTCAAACAGTTTTAGAAACTTCAGTGTTTTCTATCCAAATCTACTAATAATATGCATATCTTATATTCTGGGGATGAGTAGCAAGCAGTTGAATTTTGCCATGCTATTTTTCCGAAAGTGAAAATGCTGCCCCCTGCCCTCAAGAAGTTAACATAATTCTTCAATAATGTGCAAACCGGAGAATTCCTTTGTCTTCAGAAGTGCGATGGAACAGATCGCTCTCACATGAACGCGCATGGTCAGCGCATGTTCAGGTCATGGTTCAGGTCATGGTAGACCTTACTCAATCCCCTCTCATTCGGCCCCACTTCACAGTAGAAGCATCAGACAAGGTTCTAAAGACTGTTGATTACCAATATCCCACAGTATCTTCAATAGGAGCGGAGTTGATTTTTTCTCAGGTTTTTGCCTGCCATATGAGTTCTGTTATACTCACAGACATCATTCAAACAGTTTTAGAAACTTCAGTGTTTTCTATCCAAATCTACTAATACTATGCATATTCTAGCTTTTATGGCTTTGTAGCAGGCCGTTTACTCTGGGCATGCTTTTCATCCGGACCTGAAAATAATGCCCCCTACCCCAAAGAAGTTAAGCAGATGCTAAGCTTCAGGACTGTTTTGCTGGCACAGACTTGAATATGTTACGAGATTCTCCCTATGGCATTGAGGAGTACACCACATCAGTCATTGGCTTTATCAATACGTGCATTGATGATGTCGTCCCCACAGTGACCACATGTACATACCCCAACCAG
The DNA here is from genome assembly GCF_002910315.2 of Salvelinus sp. IW2-2015. Lineage (NCBI taxonomy): Eukaryota > Metazoa > Chordata > Actinopteri > Salmoniformes > Salmonidae > Salvelinus > Salvelinus sp. IW2-2015. Next base: position 137,700 of record NW_019942773.1, on the reverse strand, counting down.
AAGCCATGGTATACAGGCAACATTCGCACTGAGCTAAAGGCTTCCACATTCAAGGAGCGGGACTCCAACCCTGAAGCGTATAAAAAATCATGCTACGTCCTCCGACGAACCATCAAACAGGCCAAGTGTCAATACAGGACTAAGATCGAATCATACTACACCGGCTCCGACGCTTGTCGGATGTGACAGGGCTTGCAAACCATTACAGACTACAAAGGGAAGCACAGCCGAGATCTGCCCAGTGACACGAGCCAAACAGATGAGCTAAACTWCTTCTATGCTCGCTTCGAGGCAAAAAACACTGAAACATGTTTCCCGGACGACTGTGTGATCACGCTCTCCGCAGCTGATGTGAGTAAGACCTTTAAACAGGTCAACCTTGACAAGGCRGCAGGCCCAGACGGATTACCAGGACGTGTACTGCAAGCATGCGCTGACTAACTGGCAAGTCTCTTCACTGACATGTTCAACCTCCCCCTGTCCGAGTCTGTAATATCAACAAGTTTTAAGCAGACCACCATAGTCCCTGTGCCTAGGAACACTAAGGTAACCTGCCTAAATGACTACCAACCAGTAGCATTTGCGTCTGTATCCATGAAGTGCTTTGAAAAGCTGGTCATGGCTCACATCAACAKTATTATCCCAGAAACCCTAGACCAACTTCAATTTGCATACCACCCCCAACAGATCCACAGATGACATAATCTCTATTGCACTCCACACTGCCCTTTCCCACCTGGACAAAAGGAACAGCTATGTGAGAATGCTATTCATTGACTGCAGCTCAGCGTTCAACACCATACTGCTCTCAAAGCTCATCACTAAGCTAAGGAACCTGGGACTAAGCACCTCCCTCTGCAACTGGATCCTGGACTTCCTGACGGGCCACCTCCAGGTGGTAAGGGTAGGCAACAACACATCTGCAATTCTGATCCTCAACACAGGGGCCACTCAGGGGTGCGTGCTTAGTCCCCATGTATACTCCCTCTTCACCCATGACTGTGTGGCCAAGCATGACTCCAACACCATCATTAAGTTTGCAGACGACACAACGGTGATAGTCCTGATCACGAACAATGATGAGACAGCCTATAGTGAGTCGTTCAGAGACCTGGCAGTGTGGTGCCAGAACAAGAAAGAGGAGCTGATCTTGGTACTACAGGAAAAGGAGGGCCGAGCCCGCCCGCCGCCACATCTGCAGGGCTGTAGTGGAGCAAATCGAGAGCTTCAAGTTCCATGGTGTCCACATCTGCGGGGCTGTAGTGGAGCAAATCAAGAGCTTCAAGTTCCATGGTGTCCACATCACCAACAAACTATCATGGTCCAAACACACCAAGACAGTCCTGTAGAGGGCACAAACAACACCTATATACCGCATTAGGAGACTGAAAAGATTTTACATGTGTCCTCAGATCCACTAAAAGTTATACAGCTGCACCATCGAGGGCATCCTGACTGGTTACATCACGACCTGGTATGGCAACTGCTCAGCATCCGACCACAAGGTAACCTCGCTTGAGGCAAGATGAGCTTCATCTTGGCACCTGTGAACTATCTGCCCATCTTGCCAACGTAGCAGTGTGAACCTAGCCACAGGACATATCGCCGGGTGCTTTCACTGAACTATTTGAGTAGCCTGATCATCTGTGGGCGTACATTAAATATCTACAATCTAACAATTAACCTAAGAAATATACACCTAGCCAACCACGTGTAGCTAACATGCCATGGACTTTATTACAATAATGCTATTGACGGTTGGCTGAACACCGACATATATAAGGCATGGAGTTCACAGATGAACTCATCACTTTTGGGCATTCAAAATCTCCTTGGCATGTAGTCAAATGACCTAGTGGCCTCATGGATGGAATGCTATTCTTATATTTCATAATTAATAAAACAAATGTTAGAACCCCCCATAAATGTCTATGTCAAAGTATTTTGTTAATTTCAGTCTTCTGTGATGTATAAACGTAATATATATTTCAAATCTATATCTGACATGGTACAGGTGTCTTATTTTTTTAAAGACAAGTGTGTGGTAACTTTTGTTTCAAAGTCTATTTGTTTAAGACTACCAAGAAACATTCTGTGTGCCCCTGATTTAGCCCCATGCAGTAAAAGGCTAATCTAACACAGCGTTCATAGGAAGTGGACCTACCCCACCATGATCTCAGTGTGGATGCAGATAGACAGATAGAAAGGCCGTTGAATCACCACCGGTGCGGAATGAATGGGCTGCGTATATCTCAGGAGATAGCCAGCAGCGTTGGCAGAGGAGATGAAGCAGTGATGAAAAACACCATCTCCTCATTGGTTTGCCAACATCAGTGATGAATAATGGTTCGCCCGCAGTGGCCAGTGGTCGCTATTGCATGTAGTGTAACACGCAAGAGAGGTGATAAACCACTTTTTGAGCAGTGATACCTTGCGTACGATTACCCTTCCTATTAGATTAGAACGCTTTACCAACATGGGAGTGTCCATAATTAAATCAGAAAATTGTGAGATCATGCAATGATTAAAGAGAAATTAATACAAAGTATACTCCCCAACCGTAAAAACCTGTAGAAAGCCATAAAATGACTGCATTTAATAAAATGTAATTGTACGAGTCAAAATACCAAAATACCCATAAGAAGTTAATTTAACATTAATCAATTTTTTCCATAGTGAGGGTGAAAGGTCATCTTTGTCTTTGCCTGAAGATTGCCCATTCAGGCAGAAAGAGCTGTCATCTTAGTGTATGAGGATATTCTACCGATGCAACATAGCTAATTGACCACACGGACTGACAGAATCATGATCATATAGTAATACTGCAAGAACTCATGCAGGTTTCTCAGAATTTGTAAATTGTAACATGGTAGCAGCAGAGGACAAGTGTGACGCCGGGATCAATTGATAAGCAGTAGCAGTGCTGATGCAGAACTGGGTGCCAATAGCTTAGAGCCCTCAGCGCTGACAAGGCACCAGAGCAGTYATGACTTCCAGTATCTTGTCATTGGTTGCTCTGGAAGAGCTTAATGTAAACCCAACACCGTTGACTTAATGTGAACTCACACTTGTGCTACTGAGAGAGGAGAGATARTCTTTGATATGCATGTAGGCAGTGGACAGTAGGCAGACAGATGGGTTCTTGAGCAGACTGCACGCTGAAGGGTCTGACACCGAATATGAACTGATTCCCTGCTAACAGGAAGCATGATAAGACTGCATTTGCATGACTGAAATTGGAATAGAAAAGGCATATAAGAGGAGACAGAGACAAGACCAGACAGTAGACCGATGCAGAGTGCCACAGGTCAGCCATGACATACCATTACATAGCATAAAACATACATAAAACATAAAGTGTTGCTAAAAAACACCTCAACTAAATACTAGCTACGTAAACACCTTATCTAAATAACCTGATGTCCTACTGAAATTAATCAGCAGTAACTGTGCCGTTTAAGGTGAGGGGGGATGCAATTTTTTTTTTATGAGCATGGTCTTCTTTCTATTACATCATCTTGGATGACTGTCATTCATATTCCATTCACCCAGTTCAATCTAACATCGATAGGTTTAGGCTGCTACATGATACTCTAATTTTCCCGGTAGCCATCATGAGATTGCTACAACCTAGCCTATGAATGAAATGTTTACAACATACAGGAGGTCCACAGGTCAAGAGAATTTTGAGTAATCGAGGTGACAGACAGTGACACATTCAACACCGCATTGCACACTCTTGCCTGCATCTAGCTGATTTAGGATGTAATCATTAGTCCAAGAGTTGCAAATGTGAGTTTCTATTAGACAAATTTAGGTGTGTTTATCCCCGCTTCGATATGTTTTTCTTCCTTCCTATATTCTTCCTTCTCACAACTATCTATGCGCTCATCTCCTCTCACCTTTTCCCTTTGCTAGTGAATTTGGATTTCAGCGCTCAACACATCAGCTGTCTGTGACTTTAAAGCCAAACCTTCATATCATGACCGCTAACCTCTATACACAATTCACATCGTTGTCACCATAACACCTACACCATAACAACGTCATAGTCAAATTAGCTACTAGAACTAATGGGTTAGTAAACCCACTACAATAATGCAGTACAGTGTATAGTCAGAGAGTAGTTTTAGCAGTTACAACGGCGGGCCTTGGTGGCAATAAATTTATAAAACCAAAAGCTTACCTTAACTTGGAAGAGTTCCGGTGTTGGATAGGCATAGCCAGCTAGCTAACATATCATCCTTATATGTTTGAGCCGGGTGTTTGAGTAGGTTAAACCAGCTAGCTGTTTTTTCTAGCTAAGTGAAAGTAAAAGAAAAATACAAACAAATCTTTCTCTTGTTCAAAAATGTTCAACAATTGTTTCCTGTTTCAATTGATCATCCTTGAGATGTTTCTACAACTTTATTTGAGTCAACCTGTGGTAAATTTCATGACCAGACATGATCTGGACATGAAAGGCAAACACCTGTCTATATATGATCCCACAAAAACCAAGCCATGAGATCAAAGCAATTGTCCGTATAGCTCCACGAAAGGATTGTGTCGAGATACCAAAAAATGTCTGCAGCATTGAAGGTCCCCAAGAACACAATGGCCTCCATCATTCTAAAATGGAAGAAGTTTGGAACCACCAAGACTCTTCCTAGAGCTGGCTGCCCGGTCAAAGGGAGCTGACCAAAAACCCGATKGTCACTCTGACAGCCGGGATGATAGTGTTGATGTGAGCCATGACCAGCTTTTCAAAGCTCTTCATGGCTACCAACGTGAGTGCTACGGGGTGCTAGTCAGTTAGGCAGGTTACCTTTGCTTTCTTGGAAACAGGGACTATGCTGGTCTACTTGGAACATGTAGGTATTGCAGACTCAGTCAAGGAAAGGTTGAAAATGTCAGTGAAGACACTTGTCAGTTGCTCTTCGCATGCTCTGAGTACACATCCTGGTAATCCATGTGGCCCCGCGGCCTTGTGAATGTTGACCTGTTTAAAGGTCTTACTTGCTCACATCAGCTACGAACAGATAGTGCTCTCATGCATGCTTCATTGTTGCTTGCCTCGAAGCGTGCATAAAAGGCATTTAGCTCATCTGGTAGGCTTGTGTCACTGGGCAGTTTGCGGCTGGGTTTCCATTTGTAGTCCGTAATAGTTTGCAAGCCCTGCCACATCCGACGAGTGCAAGAAGCCAGCGCAGAGTAGCATTTGCATCAAGCGGAAGCAGGATGAGCAGGGTGAGTGTGCAGACCCGGACAGCTTAAATCAAATCAAATGATGTTTGTCACATGCGCCGAATAAAACAGATGTGAACCTTAGAGTGAAATACTGACTTTACAAGCCCTTAACTGACAATGCAGTTTTAAGAAAAATTCCCCCCAAAATGTTGACTGTTGTTACTAGCCTCTAATTGGTGCCATCTTAGCTGATGCTTCAGCCTGAGGCATGCCACTCAGGGTTCCTTTCTGAACTGGRTACACCTGAAAAAATCTAAACTGTTGGAAAAACAATTCATGACTCTTTTGTTTTTGGATTGGCCATGTTATGTGGAGAGAAGTAGGAAGAAGTGTTTTCAAAGAATTATGTCAATTGTTGTTTGTTTTGCCGTTGCTGGTGTGTGATTGATTGATTTTTGCATGGGGTGGAGCGGGTCCAAGCCTATGTCCCCGGCGCTGTGTGGAACAACTACAAAATGGTGAGCTTCCTGTTCACTACCTTCTGCTTCCTGCCTAGAAAGACATGAATAAAGAGTTAACCGTTTAGAAGAGCTTTACACGTAGTATACTGCTGCTGCATCATATCATTCCGATCCAGATAGAGAGATACAGAGGAAAGATGTAGAAAGATGGGTCGGAGGAAACATGGAGATAGAGAGACTAGAGAGATAATCTTCCTTTCTCAGAGTTTAAAGAGGTGTTGAGATTCCATGGGACCTTATTTGGGTGTTACACTGTGGTGTAAAGAGCTTCTGAGCAGATTAACGTTTAGATTGGTCGCCTCGCTGCTGGGCCTTGTCCTGGTTGGTTCCCTGGGGTTAGGGGGGAAGGAGGAGGATGGGGTGTAGTTAATTAGGAGAAAAAAATATACCTGACAGGAGAGGAAAGAAGGAGAGATGAAAAGAGGGAAAACAACCTGAGGGGAAAAGGACGAGAGAAGTTGGAGGATATGAGAGGAACAGGAGGAGAGAAGTTGGAGGAGATGTGAGGAACAGTAGGAGAGAAGTTGGAGGAGATGAGAGGAACAGTCAGAGAAGTTGGAGGAGATGAGAGAACAGGAGGAGAGAAGTTGAGGAGATGAGAGGGAACAGGAGGAGAGTTGGAGATTGAGAAGAACAGGAGTGAGAGACAGTGTGAGGAGGATGTGAGGAGAACAGTAGGAAAGATAAAGTTGAGGAGATGAAAGGAAAAGTAGGATTGTTGGAGGAGATGAGACAACCAGAATAAGAAGCAATGGTTGCGCTGGTGAGGATGATTCTATCATTCTTGAAATGGAGGGGCGAATTGCTTATTTAACCCCAATGGGTTAGTGCAAGGAGAGGAGAGAAGTATGTTAGGAAAAAGATTAATTGAAAGAAAAAAGACCCAGGTGGGCGAGTGCTAAATAGATCTCGAGAGTGATGTGAAGAGAAAACTCAATAGGTAGAGTACCTGAATCGCAGGATACCCGGCCAGGATTGGAGTCGGAGTAGTAGAAAGAGTGCGCTGCTCGGGCGTGTGATAAGTAGGATTTACAAGAGAGGCGAGGAGAGGTTGTGTGGAGCGTAGGAGGAAATCCCAGGGAGGAGTGGAGAAGAGGTTTGAAGAGATGGACCAAGGGAAAGGAACCGTAGCTTCAGGAGAGGAGGAAGTTTGGAGTTGAACGTATGCTAGGACCACGGGATTAACAGATACAGTCTAGGAAGGGACTGAAGATGAGGCAGACAGTGATGACGGCGCATGAGAATCTATGCGGTGATGAGAAAAGGAACAACAGAGGAGAGGAGAGATCGGAGGAGATGTAGTATGAGTAAGGGAAAGAGCAGGATGGAGAGTGAATGTTAGGGAAGTGAGTAGATATGCTATAGAGGGTCCCACGATGTTTACGGCGTTTGAGGGAGTATACGTGTGGGAGGCGAGACTTGATAGGTTCGAATGGAATTTGTATGAGAGTTTGGATGTAGAGGATAAAGTTTTGGAGTGGAGAGTGATGAGAGCGAAACAGAAGTTGCAAGCGTATGAGGATTGTTGGTCAGGAGTGAATTGGCAGCGGAACAGGAGGAGAGAGAGGTGTGGAGGTGTAGTACTGAGTTTCTAGGTGCTTCGCAGTTTTAGAGCTCCAACGTAGGCGAAGCACGGAAGATCTCTTGAAGAAGTAGAAGAGAGTGGGGAGAGAGGCAAATCGAAGGATCAAGTTGGATATAGGGTAGTGCACGAGGAGCACAGCTGAGGAGGAGCCGCAGGGGAAGTGAGTCGAGTTGGAGATATAGCAGGCAGCAAGACGGTGAGGAGACATTAGTTCAGGATCGTTAGGAAGAATTGGGTGTGGAGATGTTATTTGAGAAAAAGTAACGAAGTTTAGCGAAATGATGTGATGGATTACCCTATGGACCTGGATAGGAGTGGAATGGAATAGATCTCTGCAGGCTGTCTTTACAGTTAATTTTCAACACCGCCCCCTTGTTTGAGGAGGAACACACGGTTCGTGATCTGTGAGGACTGAGAGAGAATGTATTGTGGTAAGGTGTAATGGGTGGATGAAAAAGGAACGTAGGTAGGTGCAAGAAGATTGTTTGATGTGAGTGGATGTACCTAAGCCAGGAATATCAGGACAGGACAGGCGTGAGAAGAAGACAGGGGGGTGGGGCCGGGTTGGCAGAGTGCTAAAGGCGGGAGGTGAATGTTATTGAGACATAAATCGATGAGTAGGGAAACGAGGAGCAGTTCTGAGATGTGTAGAGATCATGGCATGAAACCAAGGCTATTACTCGATTAACTGGAAAGGAAATCCAATGCGAGAGAAGAATAGAAGTTTCCGAGGTGTAGATGAGGAGTGAGGGTGAGGGAGCTAAGGGAACCGAGAGCATAGCTTGGAGGTATCGAGCTGGATTCACAGCGATACCAAGTAAGCATCAACGCGAGAGAGAAGAACAGAAGGTAGGAGGTGAGAGGGTGAAAGGAACGTAGGAGAGAGAAGTATTGAGAGGGAGAGATGAGTAAGGTAAGATACAAGGCTAAGAGAGGCGAAATATGAGAGAGGTTGAGATTTGAGGTGAGGATACGGCGAGGGTGAACAGTATCTAGTATTAGACGAAGGTACGTTATCGAGACAGAGAGAGCGAGTAGTGATAAAGAGAAGTTGGAAGGAAGAATAAGAGGAAGAGCGAGGAGGGGAGTTTGTACATGGAGGAGAGGCGCGATAACGAAAGATTCGAAGAAGGATGGAGAGTGATGATAGGATTAGACTAGGAAGAGGACGAGAGAGAGTCGGTATGAGAGATGGAGAGAACAGGAGGAGAGTTGGATATGGTTAGAGGATGTGAGGAAATACAGAGCATGTGACAGAGGGTTGTGAAACCTAATGGATGATTGAGGTGCAAATCGATAGGAGAGAGAGAGGAGTGTAGAGTGAGGAATTGATCTCGTGAGAGAGAGAAACGATCGAGTATGAGAGACTCATGGAGGTGATGTGAGTCAACATGCAGCAAACGTAGGGTATGGAGAGAGTATGTTGGAGGATGGAACTGAGAATGAGGAGTAACAGGAGGATGTTGAGGAGAAATAAAGTGTGGAGGAATATCGGAGCTATGAGGGGGGTAGCTAGAGAGGGGAGCGTACGTAAGCGAGAGTGGAAATCAGTAAAGCCAAAAACCGACTAACGATGGAAGAACCGCAATGGACCGCAGAGAGCATATGTACAATGTAAAGGTAGTCAGGTGCGAATAGAGCTGTATGAAGAGAGGAACCAAGTTGGATCATGGAAAAGAGAGTCTATGGGAGTAGAGGAGATGGGATTGTGAAGGAACAGGTCATACGGGCGAGATGATTGCAAGACAGCTACCGGAGCCATGCGAGAACAGGAGGAGAGGATGGAGATGAGAGGAACAGGAGGAGAGAAGTCGGAGGAGATGAGAGGAACAGGAGGGAGAGAAGTTTAGAGCGGAGAAGCGATAGGACGAGTAGAAGAGATGGAACGGAGGACGGATTTTAGCTCAACCTTCAGTGCGGACGAGTTTGATACCGTCAGAGGTGAAGAATTTGTTTAGGTGAGTGGAGGGTTGGGTTTGCGCGGTAGGTGAGATGAGTAGGAACAGGGGTAGAAAGTGTAGGAGGTTTGGCCATGGAATTTGACAGATTGGCACCCAAAAAGAAAAATACCAGAGATGATTAAGATGAATAAAATGTGACCCAAGAAAAGAAGGATTTGTAATCCAAGTAAGAACGGTAATACATGTGCAGATAGCAAAAGCGACGAGAGGATAGTTGGAAGAGAGGATAGCTCGGCTAGAAACATTGAGTCGAGGAGAGAGAGGCTGTGCAGAGGGGAATATATGGTTGAACGTTCAGAACAGGAGGAGAGTTGGATAGTAATGTCCACGGAGGCTGAGCCGTTGGCAGATATACATACCACCCCAGGTAGGCGGCAAAGTTGGAGAATAACTCTCGGGAGTAGAGGAGATCCCAGAGTAGCGAGTGAAGAAGGCCCAGTGGTGTGGGGGAGGAGACATACTGAGCGCAAGAACAGAGGAGAGTTGGATATGAGAGGATTGGACCGAATATCTATGGGGCAGAGAAGTTTGCCGAAGAGATATCGAGATTGTAGCCCAGGAAGTAGGCATGCAAGTAGTGGAGACTCTTCGAGAGACTGGCGAGATAGCGTGCACAGTGAGATTAATTGGAGGTGTTAAAAATTGACTCGCGGGGATCGGAGACGAGGTTAGGAGATCCGAAGAGTAAGATCGCGACGAGCAGAATGAGGGCAGGACGTAGGACTTAGTGCAGCGAAAAGAGATCAGATTTGATGTAAATGATGGACACACCTAGATAGAGAGTCTGAGAAATATTTGTGAAAAATCCGGAGGGGGATGATGGAGAGATAAATAGATCTGGTATGTTCTTGGTCTGAGTGCGCGTTGTGTACAAAAGAATTGGAGCGTGACGAGGAAACTATTGTCGAGCTATAAGGAGGGAAGGATAAGCGCTATTGAGGAAGTGGACCAAACACAAACGACGGAAAGATGAGTGGAGTTGGATCTGAGAAGGATACTAACAGCGTTAGCAGAGGTAGAAGACCATGCTCGGAGGAGATAGCTTCTGGCATGAGAGAGCTTCTGGATGTAAGCTAGTCTGGCTGAGAGCGATAATGCGTTAGTTGTGAGGAGTGATACTCAAGAGAGAAAAAAGGAAAACAGGAAAGTATATACTGTTATGAAAGAAGAGTAATGAGCGTGAAGAATCTTATGGTAGTGGTAGAAGAATTAATGTTAAATGAGGAGATAGATGATAGAGTAATAATCAACGGGACACAACAAAAGAGCAAGGGAACAAAAGAGGGACCTTTGCAGCGTTGACTGCTTATGCCATCTTTGGACAGAGATGTATAGACGAGTAACTAGAAAGATTGAGTTGCTTGTAGAGATGCACATTAGAGCAAGAAGTTGAGGACTGGAAAAGCAGAAGACTCTACTGCCAGATCTGCCTTTCAGACGTATGTTCATTACCAGGGTGGGACAAAACGTATATAAATGGATTATCCCTGCGAGTATCACCAAGAGGGGGCTACACCCATGTCAATGAGTAGGAAATTGACGGGTATTATATCTGGATATGCCGGACGTGGAAGCGAGTGAATGCTGAGTGGCCTTGGGAAGACCTACAAAAAAGTCACAGGTGAGTGCGGTGAGAGGAAAACGATTTCAAAGACGGCAGGCATATGCTCGAAATTGACAATTTGCAGAGTGGAGAACAGGTGAAGTATACGTACCAAAACATGACAGTGTACTAGTCTTACCTATCTAGGGAACAAAACAGGTGATAAGGGACATTACAGAAGTATTGAAGGTTAGGGCGTGTCACCAACACGGTTTCCTGTGACCGCAGTGGAGAAAGAGAGGTTCTAACATGTATTTACAACATGTCGAAATAGGAAGTGGATGAGTGGGACCCACCTGTAAGGAGGTTCAGCACTTGAGCCAAAAAACAACCAAGAAATTAGGAGGTCAAAAACGCGATGAGCTGCAGAAGAGAAATCAGCGTAGTTTTCCAAAAGGAGTATGACATAGAGACTTAGAGAGAGGGGATAGTTGAGTGTATATAGAGAAATCTCAGAACTGAGAGAAGTAAGCAACTTCGGAGCTGATAAGCAGATACCAGTGGGTGCAAAAGAGGAGAAGTGTGAAGTACAAAGCGGAACAAGTGTAGGCAACGAGGGACCCTGTGTAATTGACAGTTGGTGCTAGAGAGGTGAAGAAAAGTCGCAAACGACGTTCGAGGAGGCAATCACGCTGCACCAAAACCGCACCCTTTGACTCAAGAGAAGAGAAACGTAATCGACGCGTTTTGGCTCAGGGAAACTGAATTCTTGGCCACTGCAAGGATTGAGAGGAACAGGGAAGACGAAGTGGGAAGTCTTGAGCTGGGGTTCCGAGGATGACCTATTTTAAGTGCTCCCTTCTAGTGACTAGTGAGGTACAGTAGATAATAGACCCCTGTGACAGATGGTACTAAACCATGACAGAAGATAGTAATGTTGGAGGAGCTGAATGCCACCAGGTTAATCGGCTGTAGGACACAGAGATGGCAGAGCGAGTGTCACTGGAGGCTATTAATCGCGACTTACTGAAAGTGTATATTCGTCGCAAGTGAGGAGAAAAGAGCCCTAAACACTTACGCAGACTTATCTGGTCACCGCAGTGCGACCTTTAGTAGCAGTTGGAATGGGAGCATGGACGTGAAACATTACAAGAATCGACAGAAAGTGTCAAGCAGAAGAAAGAACAACACACTCGTACGCTTGAAAGAGTGGGAGTTATAGAAGCAGAACGAGCGATCAAATCCATGTTCAGAGTAGCTCAACAGAATGACTGATGGTAGAGTGATGGTGAATGAATATCCACAGTCACCACTAAGGGCGCATTTCTAGTGCAAGATTGATGCTGTTAGCAAATGAGGTGAGGGGAGAGATGGGAGGGATAGAACAGTATCAGACCGACTTCTCCACACGATAAGTGCGATGACCAGGAGGCGCGATGTTAAAGGAGGACGAGGAGCTAGTTTGTATCTGATGGAGAGATCTTTGGAAGCATGTAGGAAGAGTCATAAGAGGACTAAGGGCCTAAACACGAACAGAAAAATGTCCAACAGAAGACTCATACAAAGTCAAACATTACTGCAAAAGGTATGGAACAGGCTCCGATGGATTCTCACCAGATGGAGTATAAGTTTACAAAGTGAAAAGCGAGCAGAGAAAGGACGAGCTAGCGAGAGGTAAACCGTGTTAGTATTGTATATAGTACCAAATCGTATATGAACAGCGGATTTATAGCAAAGTTACTTGACAACTAGCGTGGAAACTGAAGACCCCAAATCGATTTTAAGACAACAGAGAAGAGGCGGTATGAACTTTTGTTAGCACAAGAATGAGAGGAAAACAGTGGGAGAACGCTGATTTGAAGTTGAGAGTTGGAGGAGAATGAGGTAAAAGAGGAGCAGGCGCGAGGACCAGAGCACCCAAAATTGAACATTGGAACCACGTATGTAGTACCAAATGTGTTAAGTGTATCAAACAAAAGAACCCAGTGAGATAGGAGGATTTGTTCTTTAGTAACTAGGGGCACCCAATGCAAAAGAGACAGGAAAATGGTAACGGAGCTACAGCGTCGGCTTCCAGATGATTTCAAATTGACTATGTTGGCGATTTTGGGAGGAAAACGCGGAGAGGCTACGATACATTTGAGTTAGTGGTTTAAGATAACTTTACAAAAATTTTGGCGACCAAAAGCCTTACCCGCACCAGAAAATAGTCAAGGAAAAACTGCAGCAAAAAAAACCTTTCCGATGATTTTTTCCCAAAAGGTTTGGCTGTTGTCAAAAATCCATCGATGAGTCAGGGAAGAGAGTTTGAAATCAAGTTAATTCAGAGAGCCTTGCCAAGAACTGACGGGAATAGCCAATTCCAGAACCTCCCCATATCATGACTCCGAGACAGGGGGGAAATCCGGTCGCGCTGCGACTTTATCCTGTACAACGCGTACTAAGACTCTGATATAGATCTACTGTGAATTAGGCACAACTAGATGAAGAGTTAACTATCTATAAATGCTCCCCAGTAGCATGCCGTGCGCCTGCTCTCTCTTTCCGATTATTCTTCTGAAATCAAGTGTTCATTCATGCATGTATTAATTGTACCATCCAGTGATGCCTACTGGAGTTCTCACTGTATTTCCTGCTATATCTTGGGTTACAGGCTTC
>NW_019942773.1:111547-124238 GCF_002910315.2 Salvelinus sp. IW2-2015 | reverse complement strand
AGGAGAGAAGTTGGAGGAGATGAGAGGAACAGGAGGAGAGTTGGAGATGAGAGGAACAGGAGGAGAATTGGAGATGAGAAGAACAGGAGGAGAGAACTTGGAGGATATGAGAGGAACAGGAGGCGAGAAATTGGAGGAGATGTGAGGAACAGTAGGAGAGAAGTTGGAGGAGATGAGAGGAACAGGAGGAGAGTTGGATATGAGAGGAACAGGAGGAGAGTTGGAGATGAGAGGAACAGGAGGAGTAAGTTGGAGGAGATGAGAGGAACAGAGAGGAGAGGTTGGAATATGAGCAGGACGGGAGTAGGAGAGAAGTTGGGAGGAGATGAGGGAACAGTAGGAGAGAAGTTGGAGAGATGAGAGGAACAGTAGTGGGGAGGAGATGAGGGAGACAGGAGGAGAGGTTGGAGATGAGAGGACAGGAGGAGAGAAGTTGGAGGAGATGAGAGGAACAGGAGGAGAGAAGTTAGGAGGTGAGAGGAACCGTAGGGATTGTTGGAGGAGATGAGAAAACAAGATAGAGAAGTTGGAGGAGATGAGAGGAACAGTGGGAGAGAAGTTGGAGAGAGTGAGGGTAAAAGGGAGGAGAGAGAGACCAAATGAGAGGAGAGGATTTGAGGAAAGAGGAGAAGAGGGGGGGGGGGGGGAGTGGAGCCGCTCCTTAGTCCTGACAGTGATGGGCGATAAGATCTAAAATATACTTTCAGATAGCTCCAGTGACTCCCTGCTCTCTCTCTCTCTCTCTCTCTCTTCTCTCTCTCTCTCTCTCTCCTCTCTCTCTCTCTCTCTCTCTCTCTCTCTCTCTCTCTCTCTCTCACCCCACATCCCAGACCATGCTCTCTTTCTCTATCCTCTCTCTCTCACCCCCACATCCCAGTGGAGAACAGAGATAACGAGGAGAGCTCTAGAAATAGCTCTAAATTGTACTGGGCTGGGTCTGAACATTCGTCCTTAGGGGATTAGTAGTTAATTTGTGGTTTTGAATTTTCTCTCTATAGGGCTCTGCGCTGCCTGCAGTTGTTAAGTGTGCAAGTCAGCTATTTTAGTATGAGAAGGAGGAATACCCTCATGTACAGAGATGGGGTCATTAGACAATAATCTCACAACCTTTCCCACTTTTGTAACGTTCTTCGTTGGGCGAAAGAGATGAGGACCAAGATGCAGCGTGGTGAGTATCCATTTTAATAAGAATACTAGAACAAGAACCAAAACAATAAACCGACAAACGAACGAAGACGAAACAGTCCCGTAACGTGAACACAAACACAGGAACAGGAACACACGCCCACACCCACAATACAAAACAGGCTATCTAAATATGGTTCCCAATCAGAGACAACGACTAACACTGCCTTCTGATTGAGAACAAATCAGGCCACACACATTAGAAACAGAACAAACTGCATACAACATAGAATGCCCACTCAGATCACACCCTGACCAAACAAAACATAGAAACATACAAAGCAAACTATGGTCAGGGCGTGACAACTTTTCTCTCCACTCTACAGAATGGACTCTTGGAAAGCCTTTGTTTACATAGAGAGAGTATGGCAACATCCAAAGGATGTGGAATGGAACAATATTTCTGTAATCCAAACAGTTGAAAGTGTCCTTTTGAACTTAAACAATATGATGTCAGATCAGTTGGTGTCTGGGACATTATATCTGATGATAGGACGACATAAATTGTATCTTGGAATGTCTACGTATTCTAGTTATCAGATTCACATGGAATTGTTGTGAAATTTAAATGTTAAATATGAAATTATTTGTGAAAAGATTAAATGTAATTTTAACTTCGAAATTAGATAATTGTTTTCATAAGTAAACTATGCTCACTCAGTGGCCACAACCAAGTGAACAGACATTGGTTGAGAACTATGTGTCACGCCCTGGCCTTAGTTATCTTTGTTTTCTGTAATATTTTGGTTAGGTCAGGGTGTGACAGGGGGGATGTGTATGTGTATTTGTCTCGTATTGGGTGGTTGTATGGTATAGGGGGGTTTAGTAGAGTGTATGGGTTTGTGTTGAGTGTAGGTGTCTAGGCAAGTCTATGGTTGCCTGAATGGTTCTCAGAGACAGCTGTCATTCATTGTCTCTGATTGGGAGCCATATTTAAGGCAGCCATAGACAGTAGGCTTTTGTGGGTAATTGTCTATGTCTATGTGTAGTGTTTAGTGTCAGCACTATTTTGTTTAATATAGCTTCACGGTCGTCTGTTTGTTGTTTTGTTTCGTCTTCATCAAAATTAAAGAAGATGTCTTTCTTTCACGCTGCGCCTTGGTCCGCTTCTTATGACGATCGTGACACTATGAAACATGCCCTTCTCTCCCCCAATACAAAAGCCCATTGACGGAAGTCAAACTCAGTTTCCGACAACGTGAGGACTGGTGTCCATAAGTTTAAAAGGGKTAATTTCAACTTAAACCTAACAAAATGTACTTTTAGTTCCCAATGACATGAGGACTGGTGTCCATACGTTTAGGGCTTCGCATCCCGCTAGCGGGACAACTTCCGGTGAAACTCGAGGGCGCACAATTCATATAAAAAATTATGGATATTAAACATTTAGGTATATATATATACAGTGGGGAGAACAAGTATTTGATACACTGCCGATTTTGCAGGTTTTCCTACTTACAAAGCATGTAGAGGTCTGTCATTTTTATCATAGGTACACTTCAACTGTGAGAGACGGAATCTAAAACAAAAATCCAGAAAATCACATTGTATGATTTTTAAGTAATTAATTTGCATTTTATTGCATTGTATATGTATACACACACTGTATATGTGTGTCTTATATCGGTTAAAAGCTTAAATTGTTGTTAATCTAACAGCATTCTGATTTACAGTAGCTATTACTTTGAAAGCATGCCATGTGATTGTTTGAGGACGGCGCACCACATCAACATATTTTTCCACCGGCAAAGGTTTAATTAATTCACAAATA
Organism: Salvelinus sp. IW2-2015; assembly: GCF_002910315.2. Taxonomy (NCBI): domain Eukaryota; kingdom Metazoa; phylum Chordata; class Actinopteri; order Salmoniformes; family Salmonidae; genus Salvelinus; species Salvelinus sp. IW2-2015. The sequence continues at coordinate 121,282 of NW_019942773.1, read as the reverse complement.
GTGATTAATTACATGAAGGTGATGCCAATATTGCAGTGTTGACCCTTCTTTTTCAAGACCTCTGCAATCCGCCCTGGCATGCTGTCAATTAACTTCTGGGCCACGTTCTGACTGATGGCAGCCCATTCTTGCATAATCAATGGTTGGAGTTTGTCAGAATTTCTGGGTGTTTGCTTGTCCACCCGCCTCTTGAGGATTGACCACAAATTCTCAATGGGATTAAGGTCTGGGGAGTTTCCTGTCCATGGACCCAAAATATCGCTGTTTTGTTCCACGAGCCACTTAGTTATCACTTTTGCCTTATGGCAAGGTGCTCTATCATGCTGGAAAAAACATTGTTTGTCACCAAACTGTTCCTGGATGGTTGGGAGAAGTTGCTCTCAGAGGATCTGTTGGTACCATTCTTTATTCATGGCTGTGTTGTTAGGCAAAATTGTGAGTGAGCCCACTCCCTTGGCTGAGAAGCAACCCCACACATGAATGATCTCAGGATGCTTTACTGTTGGTATGACACAGGACTGATGGTAGCGCTCACCTTGTCTTCTCCGGACAAGGTTTTTCCAGATGCTCCAAACAATCGGAAAGGGGTTTCATCAGAGAAAATGACTTTACCCGTATGACTTTAAAAGTCCTCAGCAGTCCAATCCCTGTACCTTTTGCAAATATCAGTCTGTCCCTGTTGTTTTTCCTGGAGAGAAGTGGCTTCTTTGCTGCCCTTCTTGACACCAGGCCATCCTTGAAAAGTCTTTGCCTCACTGTGCGTGCAGATGCACCCACACCTGCCTGCTGCCATTCCTGAGCAAGCTCTGTACTGGTGGTGCCCCGATCATGCTGACGGTCCTGGAGCTTGCTGGACTTTCTTGGGCGCCCTGAAGCCTTCTTTACAACAATTGAACCGCTCTACTTGAAGTTCTTGATGAACCGATAAATGGTTGATTTAGGTGCAATCTTACTGGCAGCAATATCCTTGCCTGTGAAGCCCTTTTTGTGCAAAGCAATGATGACGGCACGTGTTTCCTTGCAGGTAACCATGGTTGACAGAGGAAGAACAATGAGTCCAAGCACCACCCTCTTTTTGAAGCTTCCAGTCTGTTATTTGAACTCAATCAYCATGACAGAGTGATCTCCAGCCTTGTCCTCGTCAACACTCACATGTGTGTTAATTTTAGAATCACTGACATGATGCCAGCTGGTCCTTTTGTGGCAGGGCTGAAATGCAGTGTAAATTTTTTTTTGGGATTCAGTTCATTTGCATGGCAAAGACGGATTTTGCAATTAAGTGCAATTCATCTGATCACTCTTCATAACATTCTGGAGTATATGCAAATTACCATCATACAAACTGAGGCAGTAGCCTTTGTGAAAATTTATATTTGTGTCATTCTCAAAACTTTTGGCCACGACTGTAAACCAAAATTTTGGTTTTACCAAAATATTCAAGTGCCATTTTACAATTACAAATGTATCAACTTTCAAAGCAAAATTACTTTCCCATTGTTCCTGAACTGTAGTGTATTATATACCATTTCCAGCTCAAGTCTCTACTTTTATCCAATGTAATAAACACAATTTCAAATTTGGCTACGTAGGACTGAATCGAGCCGATCGGTCACATATACTGTAGATAACGTTACCATGTGGTTCAAAGCTGTATTGTTTAGCCCAAACCCAGTAAAGTAACTGACCTTCAAACTGAGCAGTGTGAATGGGCTAACACTGATCGATTGTACAACTTCCCATGTTAACAGTTTCTCTGGGTGAGATCAAAGAGACAAAGTAGGTGACACGATTCTCTATGGCATAACAGGATGCCGGTAGACGTACACAAAAACATGTATGTACACAAACACACACACGTACGCACTGACTAACTCCACCTGACTTTGTTGAAATACCTTCAGAGACTCCATCATACCAGAATAGCTCTCCTGCTGCTCTGTTGTTGTCATCAAGTGCAACCATCAGACCCATGGGGTTACGTCGACTGAGGGAACACACACACACAAAAGTCACAACTAAAATAAATAGGGAAATAAACCCCTTTGAAGTTGTTTATGAATATGTATACTTTGTCTGTTTGTGAATGACAAGCATTCGCTGTTGGGTGTACCTGTAAGCAGTTGTGACCGCAGGTCTTTGAATAGGTAGAATAGCTTGTCTGCTGGCAGGTACATCTCAACATGCTGCTAACAAGCTGTCACTTGTACTTCCTGAATGGTCAATGGGAAAATAATCAACTAGTTGAACAGCACAACGTAAAGCACACTGGGCAGAAGAAAGGGCAGAATAACATGTTCCTACTCATACAGTTGTCGTGTCTCTGACTGATTAATTTATATGACAGGCTCTTTAATAACCTGGGGCATCACGGAAAAGTGTTTATAGAGCTGCTGTCTTCCAAATAAACTCTTAAAGATCTGAAGATCTTTTGTATCAGTAGCAGTTATTATTAATCATCACCTTATTCAGTCTCATCTGAACGTCGTAAAATTCATGGTTATCTGCACAAATCCTAAATTGAATCAGCAATACACAAATTGGCTTAATTATTTATTTACTAAATACCTAAATGATCACACGTAATTACATACACTGCTCAAAAAAATAAAGGGAACACTAAAATAACACATCCTAGATCTGAATGAATGAAATATTCTTATTAAATACTTTTTTCTTTACATAGTTGAATGTGCTGACAACAAAATCACACAAAAATGATCAATGGAAATCAAATTTATCAACCCATGGAGGTCTGGATTTGGAGTCACACTCAAAATTAAAGTGGAAAACCACACTACAGGCTGATCCAACTTTGATGTAATGTTCCTTAAACACAAGTCAAAATGAGGCTCAGGAGTGTGTGTGGCCTCCACGTGCCTGTATGACCTCCTACAACGCCTGGGCATGCTCCTGATGAGGTGGCGGATGGTCTCCTGAGATCTCCTCCCAGACCTGGACTAAAGCATCCACCAACCCTGGACAGTCTGTGGTGCAACGTGGCGTTGGTGGATGAGCGAGACATATGTCCCAGATGTGCTCAATTGGATTCAGGTCTGGGGAACGGACGGGCCAGTCCATAGCATCAATGCCTTCCTCTTGCAGGAACTGCTGACACACTCCAGCCACATGAGGTCTAGCATTGTCTTGCATTAGGAGGAACCCAGGGCCAAACACACAGCATATGGTCTCACAAGGGGTCTGAGGATCTCATCTCGGTACCAATGGCAGTCAGGCTACCTCTGGCGAGCACATGGAGGGCTGTGCGCCCCCAAAGAAATTTCACCCCACACCATGACTGACCCACCGCCAACCGGTCATGCTGGAGGATGTTGCAGGCAGCAGAACGTTCTCCACGGCGTCTCCAGACTCTGTCACGTCTGTCACATGTGCTCAGTGTGAACCTGCTTTCATCTGTGAAAGCACAGGACACAGTGGCGAATTTGCCAAATTGGTGTTCTCTGGCAAATGCCAAACGTCCTGCACGGTGTTGGGCTGTAAGCACAACCCCCACCTGTGGACGTCGCCCTCATACCACCCTCATGGATCTGTTTCTGACCGTTTGATCAGAAACATGCACATTTGTGGCTGCTGGAGCTCATTTTGCAGCCGTCTGGCATAGCTCTCTGCTCCTCCTGACTAAAGTCGCTTAACATAGGTCCTTGCTGCTGGTGTTGCCCTCCTACGGCCTCCTCCACGGTTCCCGAATTACTGGCCTGTCTCCTGGTAGCCGCTCCATGCTCTGGACACACGCTGCACAGACACAGCAAACCTTCTTGCCACAGCTCGCATTGATGTGCCATCCTGGATGAGCTGCACTACCTGAGCACTTGTGTGGGTTGTTAGACTCCGTCTCATGCTACCACTAGAGTGAAAGCACCGCCATTCATTTCAAAATGACCTAAAACATCAGCCAGGAGCATAGGAACTGAGGTAATGGTCTGTGGTCACCACCTGCAGAACCACTCCTTTATTGGGGGTGTCTTGCTAATTGCCTATATTTTCCACCTGTTGTCTATTCCATTTGCACAACAGCATGTGAAATMTATTGTCAATCAGTGTTGCTTCCTAAGTGGACAGTTTGATTTCACAGAAGTGTGATTGACTTGGAGTTACATTGTGTTGTTTAAGTGTTCCCTTAATTTTTTTGAGCAGTGTATATATATATATGCATACACAGGATAGATCACACATTGATTACTAATCATGTCATGAAAAGCCCCTAGTGGGCTAACCCGATATGACGGCTGGTTACACAAAGGAAAGGGGTTGGGTTTGAATGAAAGAGCGAGAAGACTGAGAGACAAAGGGACAAAGACCTTGAGAAGCTATGCTACCATGAATACAGAATCTTATGCATTCTAATCACCACCATTCGGAAAAGGAAAATGAAAATATATATATACAGTGGGCTCCAAAATTACTGGCACCCCTCACTGGCAATGCACAAACAATACTTAAAAAAATATAAACAACATAATTATAGAGATAAACTCAAAATACCAACATGTGAGAAATACTGTACTTTATTAATGTTCCAATGGAACCAACCAAAATCATACAATTATTTAATAGAAAATACATTTCACCAAAATTAAGGTTTCATAATTTTTGGCACGCCTCATTTATTACTTAGCGCAACCATCTCTGGCAAGGATAACAGCATGGAGTCTTTTCCTGTAATGTTTGACAAGGTTAAGGAACACATTTGGAGGGATTTTGGACCATTCCTCTATGCAGATCCTTTCAAGATCCTTCACATTCTTGGGTTTGCACTTATCAACTGCCCTCTTCAACTCAGCCCACAGGTTTTCGATTGGATTGAGGTCCAGCGACGGAGATGGCCGTGGCAGAACARTGATTTTGTTGTCACAGAACCATTTCTGTGTGGATCTTGAGGTATGTTTTGGGTCAWTGTCTTGTTGGAAAGTGCCCATACGGCCAAGTCCCAGCCTGCTGGCAGAGGCAACCAGATTGTCAGCCACAATTGCCAGATACTTGGTGGAATTCATTATGCCATCAATCTTAACCAGTGCCTCAAAACAGCCCCAAAACATCACTGACCCACCACCATATTTCACCGTGAGTATGAGGTGCCTCTCCTTGTATGCATCTCTGTTTCGATGCCAAACATGCCGATGCTGTATCTGACCAAAACGTAACATTTTGGTCTCATCTGACGAGAGAACCTTCTTCCAATCACAATTTAAATGACGTTTGGCAAACTCCAAGAGCTTGCGTCTGTGTCTTGGGGTCATTAAGGGATTTCTTCTGGCAACCCTTCCAAAGAGCCTGTGGTTGTGGAGGTGGCGTCTGTGCTTTTTTAAACCTGGTGACCCCAAGACGCCACCAAGGCCTGCAATTCTTTCACAGTGATTCTGGGGGTTTTGTTGCTTCTCTCACGATCCTCCTCTCTATCCTGGGGGGCAAAATGCATTTGCGTCCTCTACCCGTGAGGTTTTCAACTGTTTTATATCTTTTGAATTTTTTAATAATTGCCCTGACAGTGCTCAGTAGTATATTCAATCATTTGTGGATCTTCTTGTAGCCATTACCAGATTTATGAAGGTCTACGACCATCTGTCTCTTTTGAACTGCCAGTTCTTTTGTTTTCTTCATGGTGTTGGATGACAAAATTATATTGCATGTGTGTTACCTCATTTTTTTACCCTAGTGAAAAAGGAAGTGATATAATGGCTCAAAATAGTTCCTTAACACTTAGATAAACTTAAATAAGTGGAATTTAATTCCTGGTTTAATTTTGGTAGATTTTATTTACTATCATATTTAAGGGTGCCATTAATTGTGAAACCTTGATTTGGAAGACATTGATTTTTAATTAAATCAATAAATGATTTTGTTGGGTTCCATTGAAACATTAATAAAGTACAGTATTTTTCACATATTTTTTTTCATATTTTGAGTTTGTCTCTATAATTATTTGGTTTATATTTGWTTAAGTATTGTTTGTGCATTGCCAGTCAGGGGTGCCAGTGATTTTGGAGCCCACTGTATTTACTCTGAGCTGCGCTTCAATAGATGGGTCGAAGATGGAAGACTGGTTTATCCAGTAGAGATTGCCATTGTCCTTTGTAGAATCTTTCTGGTTGTAGTGTTGTAGAGTGGTTACGTTTAAATTTGATCGTTTATTTACGTATTAGGGTACCTAAGGTTTGATTATAAACATTGTTTGACTTGTTTGGAAAAGTTTATTAGTAACGTTTGGGATTAATTTTGTATGCATTTTGATGGAGGGAAACTGGGTGGATTATTGACTGAAGCGCACCAGCTGAACTGAGTTTTTATAGATATAAAGGACATTATCGAACAAAAGGACCGTTTGTGATGTATCTGGGACCTTTTGGAGTGCCAACAGAAGAAGATCATCAAAGGTAAGGCATTTATTATGTCGCTATTTCTGTCTTTCGTAACGCACCTGCCTGGTTGAAATATGTTTTTCATGCTTTTGTGTGCGGGGCGCTGTCCTCAGATAATCGCATGGTGTGCTTTCACCGTAAAGCCTTTTTGAAATCTGACAAGGCGGCTGGATTAAGAAGAAGTTATGCTTCATTTTGATGTATTACAATTGTGATTTTATGAAAGTTAAATATTTATAATTCTGTAMTTTMAAATTTGCGCCCTGCAATTTCTCCAGATGTTAGCCTACTGTCCCACCTGCCCATAAGAAGTTAAGCTTTAGCCCCACCAATCTCTTTAAGGATTCAAATGTGAAGCCATGTACTAAACAACCAATGATTTGATGACTAAATGCTGGTTTACACAACGTCTATCGACAGCTGTCGAAGTGAAATCATGGACATTCTATTGTTGTCCGACATCAAACTTGTCGTTGTCGTTATGAAAATGTCAATCTAGCAAACCAGGCAACTAAAAGCAACTTTCTAAACAGTGTTTTGGTGTGTTTTTGTTTGTTAGCTTGCTAGCTAATGTTAAGTTAGCTGGCTAGCCAGTTCAAAATATTACCATAGCCATATAGCTGACAACGTCTTCACTTTAGCTCATTTTGTATTCATAATTACAGGAAAATAAACTCACAGCAAGTTCTTAGGGCTGCAATCCCATTAACGGGATCGATATGACAACAGCCAGTGAAAGTGCAGGGCGCCAAATTCAAACAACAGAAATCTCATAATTAAGATTCCTCAAGCATACAAGTATTTCACACCATTTTAAAGATACACTTCTTGTTAATCTTGCCACAGTGTCCGATTTCAAAAAGGCTTTACAGCGAAAGCACCACAAACGATTATGTTAGGTCACCGCAAAATCACAGAAAAACACAGCCTTTTTTCCAGCCAAAGACAGGAGTCACAAACAGCAGAAATAGAGATAAAATGAATCACTAACCTTTGATGATCTTCATCAGATGACACTCATAGGACTTCATGTTACACAATACATATATGTTCTTTTCGATAAAGTTCATATTTATATCCAAAAACCTCAGTTTACATTGGCGCCATGTTCAGAAATGCCTCCAAAATATCCGGAGAAATTGCAGAGGGCCACATTAAATAACAGAAATTATCATCATAAACTTTGATGAAAGATAAATGTTATACATAGAATTAAAGATACACTTGTTCTTAATGCTACCGCTGTGTAACATTTCAAAAAAGCTTTACGGCAAAAGCACAATATTCAATAATCTGAGAACAGCGTTCAGCCACAAAAGGAAGCCATACAGTTACCCGCCATATTGTTGAGTCAACAAAGCCATGAATAGCATTATAAATCTTCACTTACCTTTGTTGATCTTCGTCGGAATGCACTCCCAGGACTCAGGACAAGAAATGTTTGTTTTGTTCGGTAATATCCATAATTTATGTCCAAATAGCTACTTTTGTTAGCGTGTTTGGTAAACAAATCCAAAGTCAAGAAGCGCGTTCACTAAAATCAGACGAAATGTCAAAAAGTTCCGTGACAGTCAGTAGAAACATGTCAAACGATGTATTGAATAAATCTTTGGGATTTTTCAACATAAATCTTCAATAATGTTCCAACCGGAGAATTCCATTGTTTTCAGAACTGCGATGGAACAGAGCTCCCTCTCATGTGAACGCACATGTTCAGAGCATGGTCAGCTCATGGCAGACCTTACTCATTCCCCTCTCCTTCGGCCCCACTTCACAGTAGAAGCATCAGACAAGGTTCTAAAGACTGTTGACATCTAGTGGAAGCCGTAGGAAGTGCAAACTGATCCATATCCCACTGTGTATTCGATAGGCGATGAGTTGAAAACCTACAAACCTCAGATTTTCCACTTCCACTGATACAAAGATCTTCKGATCTTTAAGGGTGGATTCGGGAGATATTCGCTCTATATAAACTAATGCTTCCGTGGTGCCCCAGGTTATTAATGAGTTAATTGCTGCATGATTTATAGATCGGCAGGTAAGTGTGCTCTCGAGCGGCTAGATGTTCTTTACCATTCGGCCATCAGATTTGCCACCAATGCTCCTTATAGGACATATCACTGCACTCTATACTCCTCTGTAAACTGGTCATCTCTGTATACCCATCGCAAGACCCACTGGTTGATGCTTATTTATAAAACCCTCTTAGGCCTCACTCACCCCTATCTGATATATCTCCTGCAGCCCTCATCCTAAACTTACAACACCCATTCTGCCAGTAACATTCTGTTAAAGGTCTCCAAAGCACACACATCCCTGGGTCACTCCTCTTTTCAGTTTGCTGCAGCTAGCAACTGGAACGAGCTGCAATAAACACTCAAACTGGACAGTTTATCTCAATCTCTTCATTCAAAGACTCAAACATGGACACTCTTACTGACAGGTGTGCCTGCTTTGTGTGATGTATTGTTGTCTCTACCTTCTTGCCCGTTGTGCTGTTGTCTGTGCCCAATAATGTTTGTACCATGTTTTGTGCTGCAACCATGTTGTTCTGCTGCCATGTTGTTGTTATGTTGTGTTGCTACCATGTTGTTGTTATGTTGTGTTGCTACCATGTTGTTGTTATGTTGTGTTGCTACCATGTTGTTTGTATGTTGTGTTGCTACCATGTTGTTGTTATGTTGTGTTGCTACCATGTTGTTGTTATGTTGTGTTGCTACCATGTTGTTGTAATGTTGTGTTGCCACCATGTTTTGTCGTCATGTGTTGCTGCCTTTCTATGTTGTTGTCTTAGGTCTCTCTTTAGGTAGTGTTATGTTGTCAATCTTGTTGTGATGTGTGTTTTGTCCTGTATTTATATTATATTTATTTTCTTTAATCCCAGGCCCCTGTCCCCGCAGGAGGCCTTTTGCCTTTTGGTGGGCCGTCATTGTAAATAAGAATTTGTTCTTAACTGACTTGCCAAGATAAAGGTCAAATAAATGGTTTGGATGGGGAGCGTTGCTTCAGGTCTCTCCAGTGATATTCTATCAGGTTTATGTCCGGGCTCTGACTGGGCCACTCAAAGATATTTAGAGACTTGTCCAAAAGCCWCTCCTGTGTTGTCCTGGCTGTGTGCTTAGGGTCGGTGTCCTGTTGGAAGGTGCACCTTTGCCCTAGTCTGAGTTCCTGAGAGCTCTGGAGCAGGTTTTGATCATTGATCGCTCTGTACTTTGCTCCGTTCATCTTTCCCTCGATCCTGACTCGTCTCCTAGTCCCTGTCTCTGAAAAACATCCCCAAAGCATGATTCTGCCACCACCATGCTTCACCGTAGGGATGGTGCCAGGTTTCCTCCAGATGTGACGCTTGGCATTCAGGACA
>NW_019942773.1:99387-101170 GCF_002910315.2 Salvelinus sp. IW2-2015 | reverse complement strand
AGACAGACAGACAGACAGACAGACAGACAGACAGACAGACAGACAGACAGACAGACAGACAGACAGACAGACAGACAGACAGACAGACAGACAGAGTATGATCATTGTTGCTTTGTTGCTCTAATAAGCTAGCTAAATCGATCGTCTATTGATTTTCATAACAATACTGGGCTCTGATGATGTTTACAAAATGTGTCTCTGCCAATAAGGCCTTTTAATTAGCTGAGAGAGAAATTGACAGAAGAAAGAGAAAGAAATGTAAGGACAAAAGAGGACTGCGACACAGGAGTGTCGCTAGCAAGCGGTATGCTAACAGGATGAGGTAACAGAGGATTGGAGATAGTGAGCTGTATGCTAAAAGAATGAGGTGACACAGGAGTGGAGGTAGCAAGCGGTATGCAAACAGAATGCGGTGAAACAGGAGTGGAGCTAGCGAGCAGCATGCTAACAGGATGAGGTGAGAGAGGAGAGGAACTAGCGAGCGTTATGCTAACAGGATGAGGTGACAGAGGAGTGGAGCTAGCGAGCGGTATGCTAACAGGATGAAGTGAGAGAGGAGAGGAACTAGCGAGCGGTATGCTAACAGGATGAAGTGACAGAGGAGTGGAGCTAGCGAGCGGTATGCTAACAGGATGAGTCAGCGATAGAGGAGGCCTTTCAGAAGACGTGTGATTCACAGAGCTGTGTCACGATTCACCTCTGAGACAAAACTCTCTGTGTGTGTGTGTGTGTGTGTGTGTGTGTGTGTGTGTGTGTGTGTGTGTGTGTGTGTGTGTGTGTGTGTGTGTGTGTGTGCGTGTGCGTGTGCGCGTGCGTGCGTGCGTGCGGGAAAGCATCAGGATTTACCTCAGAGACACAACAGTCCTCTTTTAACTATCCTACCCAATGACAGCACCCCAGGCTCTTGTTTTAATGGCACTCTATTTATTTAGACAAATCATCACAACACCTCTGAAACCTAAGGATAATTCAGCCTCACTCAGCATATAGCAAGGCCTCAAGGCCTAAAGCTCTAGAAATACATAATTTTACAGTGATATCAATAAGGATATGCTGGTGGAACTCAAGTAGACTGACTAGATAGCCCATTCAATGGCAGAGCACCAGCACTAGTTCAAGACACCTTATTAAGATCCATACTCAGTGGCTAGCACCATGAAGTATCCATAGAAACTGTGGACATCACAATGATTCCCCCAGGTCTGTTTAGAGTCCATAGTGGAGTCCACAGGTCTGTTTAGAGTCTTACTGTACTGCAATCCCATCCAGAACACCTTACGAGGTGTAAGTCGGAATTGGTTTTTGAAGGACTACATTAAACCTCTTGTCACTATAGGGGGTGCTGTTTCAACTTCGACATTTATCGTTCCCAAATTAAACTGCCTCGTACTCAATTCTTGCTCGTACAATATGCATATTATTATTACTATTGGATAGAAAACAATCTCTAGTTTCTAAAACCGTTTGAATTATGTCTGTGGGTGAAACAGAACTCTTTCTGCAGCGAAATTCATGACACGAACTGCGAAGGTCTGAAAACGAGGCTCTGTTCTCAGATCAGTTTAAAGCTCTGTATGTATCCTTGGTCGACTGAACTGCCCGCCTGCCTTCCGGCTTGGAAAAAAAAAAAAAAAAAACATTGTGTTTCAAAGTTAACCAATGAGAATTGAAATGGAGTTTCTACGGCAGATCTCAGACCTAGTAAAGCACAGTCAAGGAAACGGAGGGAGCTCTCTTTTTGAACGTTCGTCAGGACGCAAAGCAGACTCAGGATGGCAATTTA
>NW_019942773.1:94098-99362 GCF_002910315.2 Salvelinus sp. IW2-2015 | reverse complement strand
AAAGAGAGGAGATATAACTCAGCTGGCTAGCACCATGAAGTATCCATAGAGATGTGGACATCACAATGATTCCCCAGGTCTGTTTTAGAGTCCATAGTGGAGTCCACAGGTCTGTTTAGAGTCTTACTGTACTGGCAAATCCATCCAGAACACCTTACGAGGTGTAAGTCGGAATTGGTTTTTGAAGGACTACATTAAAACCTCTTGTCACTATAGGGGTGCTGTTTCAACTTCGACATTTATCGTTTCCCAATTAAACTGCCGTGTACTCAATTCTTGCTCGTACAATAATGCTATTATTATTACTATTGGATAGAAAACAATCTCTAGTTTCTAAAACCGTTTGAATATGTCTGTGGGTGAAACAGAACTCTTTCCTGCAGCGAAATTCATGACACGAACTGCGAAGGTCTGAAAACGAGGCTCTGTTCTCCAGAATCAGTTTAAAGCTCTGTATGTATCTTATGGGTCGACATGAACTGCCGCGCCAGTGCCTTCCGCTGGAAAAAAAATTGTTTCAAAGTTAACCAATGAGAATTGAATGGAGTTTCTAACGGGGCAGAGTCTCAGACCTTAGTAAGCCACAAAGGAAACGGGGGGTAGCTCTCTTTTTGACGTCGTCAGGACGTCAATAGCAAAGACCTGCAGGAGTGGCCATTTTTGAAACGCTCAGGTTTCGGCCCTGTTGAGATATATCCCGTCTGTAAATGTTAATTCGATATAGGTGTTGAAACATCATAACAAAGGTTATTTAACCGAAGTTTATATCAGTTTATGCGAGTTGGATTGGCCATTTTCGGAATGTTCCTGTATTGCGGTTTTGGAAAGCATTGGGCATGTCGGCTCACAGTAGCTAGTTGTTGCTGCGCTAGTTCCAAGAGTTGAAGAGAATTTTTAAGTCACCGAGCAAGCGATCTGTTTTGACAAAGGAACATCTTGCCCAAGATGTCTTGATGGAAGCTCGTCGCAGAAAGTAAGGAAGGAGCTAATTTTTTATGAGATTGGTGTTTGTTTTATTCCGTAGTTTATAGTGGAAAAAATGAAAAAAGGATTTTGTCCGCCATTATTGCGGGCACTGGTCTGGCTGTACGCACTACCTGTAGTCTAGTATAACGGTGTAATTCTTTAAAAAATCTAACAACAGCGGTTGCATTAAAGTAACGGAATGCATCTTCATTTGCTGTCCAAGTCGCTATATTTTTTAGTTCAGTTTACGATTATTATCGATTCAGATTAGGTGCTTCTCGCAAGATGGCGCCGGCACAAGAATGCAATGAAAGTGGCCTGGGCTAATGATTCACATTGTATGGATACCACGATTTTGGTGCTGCTAGAAATATGCATCATTTTCCGTAGTTACAATGAACCTATTATGCATTGTGTAAATATGAATGTTAGCAGGGACTGTTGCATGCGCTGGAATGAGAGTAGTGGATTGAAGGTTTAGTTTCCAATTAATATCTTTTGGCTGGATTGTTACGATCGCAGCAACTTTGCTGCTGGTAAAGGTGCGGTTGTGTTGGTCTGGGTTGATGTGGTGGTAAGCTAGATGAAATAATGCTATATAGTTGTGTTTCGGCTTGTAAAACATTAAAAATCTGACAATGGCTTGGCTGGGAGTTGACAAGTTGTGTGTGGGCTTGGTCATTTGGCTGTACGGGCTGTGTATTTTTGCAAGAAATGGTTTTTATGATGAGTGAATTGGTATGTGCGTTGGTCCTCGTGTAATTATTCTGGCCTGCATCGACGCTATTGTCAGAGTTGCAAGTGCAAATGTAGAACTTTGTGATTAATACCTGAAATATGCAGCATTTTCTAAAAAAACATATGCTGATGAGGATGTGCTGATAAATAGGTGTTGTATCAGACTGTGCATCTGAGAAGTGGTGGTGTTTGGGCGCTTTGTGTTAGTGCTATTTATATCTTTAATTCGGTCGAATTTTGTGATAGCTACGTGATGGAGTAGAAAAACTGGTGGGAGAGTAAAAAAAAAGTGGTGTCTTTTGCTAACGTGGTTAGGCTGAATAGATTTACATATTGTGTCTTCCCTGTAAAACAATTTTAGAATAAATCAGAATGATGGCTGGATTTCACAAGATGTGTATCTTTCATCTGGTGTCTTGGACTTGTGATTTAATGATATTTAGATGCTAGTATTTACTTGTGACGCTATGCTAGGTCAGCTTTTTTACTGATGGGGGTGCTCCCGGATCCGGGTTTGGGAGGAATTAGAGGTTAACGGATTATGTGTGGATGTGTAAGTCGGACTTGGGTTTTGAAGGACTACATTAACGGATGATTTGTGGATGTGTAAGTCGGACTTGGGTTGTGAAGGACTACATTAACGGATGAAGTGTGGATGTGTAAGTCGGACTTGGGTTTTGAAGGACTACATTAACGGATGAGGAAAATTAATATAGTACAATGGAACATTAGTAGAACAGACTTACACTCCACAGAGCGTTATTTAACCTTTATTTAACTAGGCAAGTCAGTTAAAAACAAATTATTATTTACAATGACGGCCTACATTGACCAAACCCGGACGAGAAACACTAACTCACGTGGCCAGATTTACTGACAGAGAAGAAAGGAGAGAAACACTAACTCACCTGGCCAGATTTACAGAAAGAGAAGAGAGGAGAGAAACACTAACTCACCTGGCCAGATTTACAGAAAGAGAAGAGAGGAGAGAAACACTAACTCATCTGGCCAGATTTACAGAAAGAGAAGAGAGGAGAGAAACACTAACTCATCTSGCCAGATTTACAGAAAGAGAAGAGAGGAGAAAAACGAACTCATCTAGCCAGATTTACAGAAAGAGAAGAGAGGAGAGAAACATTAACTCATTTCACCAGATTTACAGAAAGAGAAGAGTGGAGAGAAACACTAACTCATCTGGCCAGATTTACAGAAAGAGAAGAGAGGAGAGAAACATTAACTCATCTGGCCAGATTTACAGAGAGAGAAGAGTGGAGAGAAACACTAACTCACCTGGCCAGATTTACAGAAAGAGTGGAGAGGAGAAAAACTAACTAATCTGGCCAGATTTATAGAAAGAGTAGAGAGGAGAGAAACACACCCTAATCTGGCCAGATATACAGAAAGAGAAGAGAGAAACACTAACTCACCTGGCCAGACTTCCAGAAAGAGAAGATTGGAGAGAAATGCTAAGTAGATGTAGGCCTAGAAAAAGGGGGAGAAGCAAAGGACATGTAGAGAAAGAGAGAGGGGAGGAGGGGAGAAGGAGATAGGAGGGTAGGAATGATAGGAGGAAAATGTTTAGTGGGGAGAGAAGGAGAGAGGAGAGAGGGGAGGAGGGGAGAAGGAGAAAGGATGGTAGGAATGAGAGGAGGGAATGTTTAGAGGGGAGATAAGGAGAGAGGAGAGAAGGGAAAAAGAGATAGGACGGTAGGAATGAGAGGAGGGACATTTTTAGAGGGGGGAGAAGGAGAGGGGAGAGAGGGGATGAGGGGAGAAGGAGATAGGATGGTAGGAATGAGAGGAGGAAAATGTTTAGAGGGGAGAAAAGAAGAGATGATAGAGGGGGGAGGAGAGAAGAAGATAAGATTGTAGAAATGAGAGGTGGAAAATGTTTAGAGGGGAGAGAAGGAGAGAGGAGAGAAGGAGAGAGGAGAGAGGGGAGGAGGAATCAATAATGCAATATAAATCTCCAGAGTGACTGTGTGTTTGAAGCCATTGCTAATGACATGCACAGAGAGCAATGATTAATCCTCAGAGAAAGAGGGGGTGGGGGGGACATTTTTCAATTGCATAGTTATGTGTGGTGTGTTGTAGCTATGTGTGTGTGTGTGTGTGTGTGTGTGTGTGTGTGTGTGTGTGTGTGTGTGTGGTGTGTGTGTGTGGTGGTGTGTGTGTGTGTGTGTGTGTGTTGTGTGTGTGTGTGTGTGTGTGGTGTGTGGTGGTGTGTGTGTGTGTGTGTGTGTGTGTGCATATGCTCTGTGTGTAGTTTAGGTTGAGGTCTGGTGCGTGACTGATCTTGTGTGACAGGGTTATAAAGATTAAATCTCAAGGTTTTCCACTCCTCTCAGTAAAACACTAGCTATCTTTTATCCACCGCTAACAACTTTACAACACTAGTAGAAATAGAGTATTCATAATTCTCACACACATTCACATAAACACACACACACACACACACAACACACACAGACACACACACACATACACAAACTCTCATCCATATTTTCCTCTCTCCTCTTTCAGCTGCCATCCGATGCTTCTCTCTAGCTCCCTCCATCTTTCTCTTCCTCCATCCCATCTTCTCCCTCTCGCCCCTCCCTCCATCTTTCTCTCCTCCCTCCATCTTTTCTCTCTCCAATCTCTCTGGCCATTACCTTTCCCTCGTGTCAATCGTCTTAAATTCTCCCTGAACTCATTTTATTATTATTGCTCCACCCACCTCCCTCTAACTTCCCAAACACACTCTTTAATCACTTTTTTTCCCACTTTGAAGTTTATCGATAACCATTAAATATTTAAAAAAAACTATAAACAGGTGTTTGTAGATGAGGGATCTTAGTAACCCTCTCCAGCCACACCATCTACAGTGATGCAGGCATCAGAGTAGACTGTTGTCGTTTCCAACCCAGCCCTTAACACTTAATGCCATAATAAAGCCCTGCATGTCCCTTGCATGCTCCACTATGGATAGCATCCCATTTTCTGGACCATTACTCATCGCCTGTCTCGGATTGTTTTATAAGCCACAGTCAGTGAGACAGAAAACACCATACACACTCAAAGACACATAGACACACAAGCGTGCACACACACACAAACTCAAACACAGACACTTATCGTTGGTGTAAGTAAGCACAAGACTGTGCTAACACTCTGTAGCACACAGTCTGTGATGCAGAACCGTTTAAAATTAAACACTAATGTAGAATCAATGCAAATGTTTGACCTGATATAAAACCAGAAAAAGTGATTGGCGCTGGGCCAGGCTTAACCCTTTGTGTGACTTAATAGGTAAAAAAATACCCGCCCTATGTTAAACGCAGAGAAAAACCCCCTAAGATGATATTCCTCTCAACTTGAAGTTTGAAATGTACAGTGACCCCAACATTAGAAGAAAAAGTGAAACATCACCTTTGTTACATATTTCCATGAAAGCTGTATACAACACGAGGGTACAAAGAATTGACTTAGGGGGTTCATTTCTCATTCGTTGACGCGCAAGGTTGATAAAGAAAAAAAAGAAAAGATTTAACCAGAAACCGACAGCACACAAAGAGACT
>NW_019942773.1:73425-89429 GCF_002910315.2 Salvelinus sp. IW2-2015 | reverse complement strand
TGTGTGTGTGTGTGTGTGTGTGTGTGTGTGTGTGTGTGTGTGTGTGTGTGTGTGTGCATATGCTCTGTGTGTAGTTTAGGTTGAGGTCTGGGCTGATCTTGTGTGACAGGGTTATAAAGATTAAATCTCAAGGTTTTCCACTCCTCTCAGTAAAACACTAGCTATCTTTTATCCCACCGCTAACAACTTTACAACACTAGTAGAAATAGAGTATTCATAATTCTCACACACATTCACATAAACACACACACACACACACACACACACACAGACACACACACACATACACAAACTCTCCATCCATATTTCTCCCTCTCTCCATCTTTCACGCTCCATCCATCTTTCTCTCTCCCTCCATCTTTCTCTCTCCATCCATCTTTCTCTCTCCCTCCATCTTTCTCTCTCCCTCCATCTTTCTCTCTCCAATCTCTCTGGCCATTACCTTTCCCCTCTGTTCAATCTCTTAAATTCTCCCCTGAACTCATTTTATTATATTCTCCACCCACCTCCTCTAACTTCCCAAACACACTCTTTAATCACTTTTTTTCCACTTTGAAGTTTATCGATAACCATTAAATATTTAAAAAAAACTATAACAGGTGTTTGTAGATGAGGGATCTTAGTAACCCTCTCCAGCCAACACCATCCTACAGTGATGCAGGCATCCAGAGTAGACTGTTGTCGTTATCCAACCCAGCCCTTAACACTTAATGCCATAATAAAGCCCTGCATGTCCTTGCATGCTCCACTATGGATAGCATCCCATTTTCTGGACCATTACTCATCGCCTGTCTCGATTGTTTTTATAAGCACAGTCAGTGAGACAGAAAACACACATACACACTCAAAGACACATAGACACACAAGCGTGCACACACACACAAACTCAAACACACACTTGGTGTAAGTAAGCACAGACTGTGCTAACACTCGTAGCACACAGTCTGTGATGCAGAACCGTTTAAAATTAAACACTAATGTAGAATCAATGCAAATGTTTGACCTGATATAAAACCAGAAAAAGTGATTGGCGCTGGGCCAGGCTTAACCCTTGTGTTGACTTATAGGTAAAAAAAATACCCGCCACTATGTTAAACAGCAGAGAAAACCCCCTAAATGATATTCTCTCAACTTGAAGTTTGAAATTACAGTGACCCCAACATTAGAAAAAGTGAAACATCACCTTTGTTCATATTTCCATGAAAGCTGTATACAACCAGGGTACAAAGATTGACTTAGGGTCATTCTTGACCCGGCAGTTATAAAAAAAATTACAAACCACAAAGACACAACACACAACACACACACACACACACACACACACACACACACACACACACACACACACACACACACACACACACACACACACACACACACACACACACACACACACACACACACACACACACACACACACACACACACACACACAAATGAGAAATTGAGATAAGGTGCCACTGATTGAACTCAGCCAGGCAGATCCTGAAGAGGAAAAGATCAAACATGGTTGGCAGAGATAGAAAGAACAAGCCTGAGCTTCCCCCTGCTTCCTTGCAACAAGGCGAAGAGAGGCTTCTCATTAAGAACCAGTGTATCTTTCATTTGCCATACAACAATTATTTTTATGTAAAGTTTATGATGAGTTCTTTGGTCAGATTAGGTGAGTGTCCAAAATATCTCCGGACTTTCTGGGGGAAATGTTGCTACGTATTCACAATTAAACCACGATTTGCAGCTCTAAATATGCACATTTTCGAACAAAAACATAAATGTATTGTATAACATGATGTTATAAGACTGTCATCTGATGAAGTTGTTCAAGGTTAGTGATTAATTTATCTCTATTTTGTCGGTTTTGTGCAAGCTATTTGCGGGGAGTAAATTCGCTTGTGTGTTTGGCTACTGTAGTGAGCTAATGGAAATATATATTGTGTTTTCGCTGTAAAACACTTAAAAAATAGGAAATATTGTCTGGATTCACAAGATGTTTATCTTTCATTTGCTGTACACCATGTATTTTCATAAATGTTTTATGATGAGTATTTATGTATTTCACGTTGCTCTCTGTAATTATTCTGGCTGCTTTGGTGCTAATTGTTGTGGTGCTGCAATGTAAAAGTACGATTTTACCTCAATATGCACATTTTCGAACAAAACATAAATGTATGTATAACATGATGTTATAAGACTGTCATCTGATGAAGTTGTTCAAGGTTAGTGATAAATTTAACTTATTTGTCTTGTGAAAGCTACCTATGCGGTGGAAACATGGTGAAAACATGCCGTTGTGTGTTTGGCTATTGTGGTTAGCTAATATAAATACATATTGTGTTTTCGCTGTAAAACATTTTAAAAATCGGAAATGATGGCTGGATTCACAAGATGTTTATCTTTCATTTGCTGTATTGGACTTGTGATTTCATGAAAATTATATTATATGATATCCCTGTCCCGTTAGGCTAGGCTATGCTAGTCAGCTTTTTTGATGAGGATGCTCCCGGATCCTTGATGGGTATCACTGAAAGGTTATTAATAGAGAATGGGCTGTGCTTCAATTCCCTACGCTGTTGTAACAAGGCAATTTAAAAAAAATTGTGGGTTAGCATAGCTTCAATCGGACGGGGCCTTCCCCCTGCTCTGCCACTGAAATGGTGAGCTCTTTGAAAATCAATTGTTTCCACCTGTTCGTCCGTCATCTTGAGATTACGTTTCAAGAACACCTTGACTTTTTCCTGACTGATAGTTTTTGTTTTCATCCTCCTTTATTTCCATTATAACAATATTATTTTTCATACTTCTGCACTTAAGATCAAGTAATATGGCTTTCATTGTTTTATCATCATACTCTGTAGTGTTTTTAGGGAGTCCACGGTAGTTTTCAATATATTACTTTCTGCTCGTAAATCTTCCATCATTTTATTACTGTAATCCATTCCTGTTTTGAAGGCCTCAACATCCCCCAGTAGCCCAGGCATTAGATCTAGTTTTTTTTTTACTTCTCGCTCATGCTTGTAAGCAATGATCTGTCTTCTGGAGACATAGTTATAAAAATGTCCACCTCCAATGTTACGTTTGGACTGTTAGACYGAGGCTTTCCTCCCTTTTCGCTCGCAGAACTCGGGGAAAGGTCTTCCCTTGTTCACTTACATGTATCCTTTTCTTTTTCGAGCACATCAAAACGCTGATCAATAATAGTTCCAGATTCTCTATATTATCCAGAATGTTTATTTCGTAGTTATCAGCTAATCCTCAATATTTGTGATTAATTCATGGGTCAAGCTGTGCCTACCTGCCACATGCATACACACACATGATATCATCTATCTTAATTTTACTCTTTCCAGGCTGTCACGCTGTCAAGTCATAGAGGAAGGCTGTGCTTCACTGGCCTCAGCTCTGAGGTCAAACCCCTCACACCCGAGAGAGTTGGTTGTTTGTGTACTTTGATTTTATTATATCATATGTTTTTTCCCCAACACCACTTTCCATCAATTTGTATAGCAGGCCCTCATGCCAAATTGTGTCGAAAACCTTTTGAAATCAACAAAGAATGAGAAGACTTTGCCTTTGTTTTGGTTTGTTTGTTTGTCAACTAGGGTGTGCAGGGTGAATATGTGGTCTGCCGTATGGTAATTTAGTAACAAGCCAATTTGACATTTTCTCAGTAAATTATTTTCGCTGAGGAAATGTATGAGTCTGCTGTTAATGATAATGCAGATGATTGTCCTGAGGTTGCCGTTGACGCATATCCCCCGGTAGTTAGTGGGGTCAAATTTGTCTCCACTTTTGTGTATTGGGGTGATCAGTCCTTAGTTCCAAATATTTGGGAAGATGCCAGAGCTGACAATGATTTTCATATAAATCAGTTCCTTTGGCTTTGATGCCTGATGATTGAGCATAGCTCTGTTCAGGTAGAGTGTGATTTTGCTGTGATCTGATAGGGGTGTCAGTGGACTGACTGTGTACGCTCTAAGATACTGGGTTGAGGTCAGTGATAAAGTAGTCTACAGTACTTCTGCCAAGAGATGAGTTATAGGTGTACCTACCATAGGAGTCCCCTCGAAGCCTACCATTGACTATGTACATACCCAGCTTCCAACAGAGCTGCAGCAGTTGTGACCAATTTTTGTTGGTTATGTTGTTGTAGTTGTGTCAATGGTGGGCATATGGGGGAGGTAGGTGTTATTCCCACTGTGTGTTGACCAACTTGCCCTCCAAATACACCTCTGCTGTTTTCAATCAGGATCTCAGCGATCACTGCCTCATTGTCTGCATCCGCTATGGGTCCGCGGTCAAACGACCACCCCTCACCACTGTCAAACGGTCCCTAAAACACTTTAGGCCATTCTAATTGACCTGGCCCAGGTATCCTGGAAGGATATTGACCTCATCCCGTCAGTCGAGGATGCCTGGTCGTTCTTTAAAAGWAATTTCCTCACATCTTAAATAAGCATACCCCTTTCAAAAAATGTAGAACTAAGAACATATATAGCCCTTGGTTCACTCCAGACCTGACTGCCCTTGACCAGCACAAAAACATCCTGTGGAGTACTGCAATAGCATCGAATAGTCCCAGCGATATGCAACTGTTCAGGAAAGTCAGGAACCAATACACACAGTCAGTCAAGAAAGCAAAGGCTAGCTTTTTCAAACAGAAATGTGCATCCTGTAGCTCTAATTCCAAAAAGTTTTGGGACACTGTAAAGTCCACGGAGAACAAGAGCACCTCCTCCCAGCTGCCCACTGCACTGAGGCTAGGTAACGCGGTCACCACCGATAAATCCATGATAATCGGAAATTTCAATAAGTATTTCTCTACAGCTGGCCATGCTTTCCTCCTGGCTACCATAACCCCGGCCAACAGCTCTGCACCCCTCGCAGCTACTTGCCCGAGCCTCCCCAGCTTCTCCTTCACCCAAATCCAGATCGCAGATGTTCTGAAAGAGCTGCAAAACCAATCTGGACCCTCTCTTTCTAAAATGATCCACCGCCACTGTTGCAACCCCTATTACCAGTCTGTTCAATCTCTCTTTCATTTCGTTCAAGATCCCTAAAGATTGGAAAGCTGCCGCGGTCAACCCCTCTTCAAAGGGGGTGACTCTCTAGACCCAAACTGTTACAGACCTATATCCATCCTGCCCTGCTTATCTAAAGTCTTCGAAAGCCAAGTTAATAAACAGATCACTGACCATTTTGAATCCGACTGTACCTTCTCCGCTGTGCAATCCGGTTTCCGAGCTAGTCACAGGTGCACCTCAGCCACGCTCAAGGTACTAAATGATATCATAACTGCCATTGATAAAAGACCATACAACACTCCTTCCGTGGCCTCCATCTGCTCTTAAACGCTAGCAAAACCAAATGCATGCTTTTCAACCGTTCGCTGCCCGCAGCCGGCCGCCCGACTAGCATAACTACTCTGGACGGTTCTGACCTAGAATACGTGGACAACTAAAAATACCTAGGTGTCTGGCTAGACTGTAAACTCTCCTTCCAGACTCATATCAAACATCTCCAATCCGAAATCAAATCTAGAATCGGCTTTCTATTTCGCAACAAAGCCTCCTTCACTCACACCGCCAAACTTACCCTAGTAAAACTGACTATCCTACCGATCCTCGACTTCGGCGATGTCATCTACAAAAAAGCTTCCAACACTCTACTTAGCAAATTGGATGCAGTCTATCACAGTGCCATCCGTTTTGTTACCAAAGCTCCTTATACCACCCACCACTGCAACCTGTATGCTCTAGTCGGCTGGCCCTCGCTACATATTCGTCGCCAGATCCACTGGCTCCAGGTCATATACAAGTCTATGCTAGGTAAAGCTCCGCCTTATCTCAGCTCACTGGTCACGATAACAACACCCACCCGTAGCACGCGCTCCAGCAGGTATATCTCACTGGTCACGATAACAACACCCACCCGTAGCACGCGCTCCAGCAGGTATATCTCACTGGTCATCCCCAAAGTCAACACCTCATTTGGCCGCCTTTCCATCCAGTTATCTGCTGCCAGTTGACTGGAACGAATTGCAAAAATGGCTGAATCTGGAGACGTACATGTCCCTCACTAACTTTAAACATCAGCTATTTGAGCAGCTAACCGATCGCTGCAGATGTACATAGTCCATCTGTAAATAGCCCAACCAATCTACCTACCCCATCCCCATATTGTTTGTATTTACTTTGCTGCTCTTTTGCACACCAGTATCACTACTTACACACTATCATCTGCTCATCATCATCTGCTCATCTATCACTCCAGTGTAATCTGCTAAATTGTAATTACTTTGCTACTATGGCCTATTTATTGCCATACCTCCTCATGCCATTTGCACACACTGTATATASACTTTCATTTTTTCTATTGTTTTATTGACTGTACGCTTGTTTATGTCATGTAATTCTGTGTTGTTGTTTCTGTCSCACTGCTTTGCTTTATCTTGGCCAGGTCACAGTTGTAAATGAGAACTTGTTCTCAACTAGCTTACCTGGTTAAATAAAGGTGAAATAAAATAAAAAAATTAAAGGGTGTCGGGTTCTTGTCCAGTTCTGGCATTTAGTTTGCCATATACTAGTACATGTCCCTGAGCCTGGAAATCGTRTATCTCCTCCTCTGGGATGGAAAGTTGTCATCGTTAAAGTATGAGGATTCTATTGGAGAGATATACAGTTGAAATCGYAAGTTTACATACACCTTAGCCAAATACATTTCAACTCAGTTTTTCACAATTCCTGACATTTAATCCTTGTAAAAATTCCCAGTTTTAGGTCAGTTAGGATCACCACTTTATTTTAAGAATGTGAAATGTCAGAATAATAGGAGAGAGAATTATTTCTTTCAGCTTTTATTTCTTTCATCACATTCCCAGTGGGTCAGATGTTTACATACACTCAATTAGTATTTGATAGCATTGCCTAAAATGTTTAACATGGGTCAAATGTTTTGGGCAGCGTTCCACAAGCTTTCCACAATAAGTTGGGTGAATGTTGGCCCATTCCTCCTGACAGAGCTGGTGTAACTGAGTCAGGTTTGTAGGCCTCCTTGCTCTCATACGCTTTTTCAGTTCTACCCACAAATTCTCTATAGGATTGAGGTCAGGGCTTTGTGATGGCCACACCAATCCCTTGACTTTGTTGTTCTTAAGCAATTTTGCCACATCTTTGGAAGTTTACTTGGAGTCATTGTCCATTTGGAAGACCCATTTGCGACCAAGCTTTAACTTCCTGACTGATGTCTTGAGATGTTGCTTCAAGATATCCACATAATTTCCCGCCTCATGGTGCCATCTATTTTGTGAAGTGCACCAGTCCCTCCTGCAGCAATGCACCCCCACAACATGATGCTGCCACCCCCGGTCTTCACGTTTGGGATGGTGTTCTTCGGCTTGCAAGCGTCCCCCTTTTTCTCCAAACATAAAGATGGTCATTATGGCCTAACAGTCCTATTTTTGTTTCATCAGACAAGAGGACATTTCTCCAAAAACGACGATCTTTGTCCCCATGTGCATTTGCAAACCGTAGTCTGGCTTTTTTATGACCTTTTGGAGCAATGGCTTCTTCCTTGATGAGGGGCCCTTCAGGTTATGTCGATATAGGACTCATTTTACTGTGGATATAGATCATTTGTACCTGTTTCCTCCAGCATCTTCACAAGGTCCTTTGCTGTTGTTCTGGGATTGATTTGCACTTTTTGCACCAAAGTACGTTCATCTCTAGGAGACAGAACACGTCTCCTTCCTGAGCAGTATGACAGCTGCGTGGTCCCATGGTGTTTATACTTGCATACTGTTGTTTGTACAGATGAACGTGGTACATTCAGGCATTTGGAAATTGCTCCCAAGGATGAACCAGACTTGTGGAGGTCTACAATTTTTTTCTGAGGTCTTGGCTGATTTCTTTTGATTTTCCCATGATGTCAAGCGAAGAGGCACTGAGTTTGAAGGTAGGCCTTGAAATACATCCACAGATACACCTCCAATTGACTCAAATGATGTCAATTCGCCTATCAGAAGCTTCTAAAGCCATGACATAATTGTTTGGAATTTTCCAATCTGTTTAAAGGCAATCTGTTTATTAAAGGCACAGTCAACTTAGTGTATGTAAACGTGTGACCCACTGGAATTGTAATAGAGTGAATTATAAGTTAAATAATTTGTCTGTGAACAATTATTCGAAAAATTACTTGTGTCATGCACAAAGTAGATGTCCTAACCGACTTGCCAAAACTATAGTTTGTTAACAAGACATTTGTGGAGTGATTGACAAATTAGTTTTAATGACTCCAACCTAAGGGTATGTAAACTTCCGACTTCAACTGTAGGTAGCACACAGGAGGATATGTTTCTCTGTTGAGAACATTTCCTTTTAAATTTCTAGCCAGATGTAAAATGTTCATGTTTTCACTAATTTAATAGAGTGGTTTAGGTGTGCTCTATCCCAAGTTAACATACCCCCTGAGTCACTTCCCTGTTTCACATCTGGTAGTTTGGTGGATGGGACTACCAGCTCTCTGTAACCTAGAGGGCAACCAGTGGGTCCGTCTCCTTTATACCATGTTTCTTGTTGAATAACAATGTATGTATTCCCAATTTCTTTGATGAGGTCTAGGTTCCTGCTCTTTAGGCAAAAGGCAGAAGACCTCAGACCTTGTATATTGCAGGATGAGATAGCAAAAGCTTTGTGTTCCATAGTGCCTAGTGTTATTTTTGTGTGGTTTAGTTCCAGACCATCACAGTAGGTGTGAGGAGACCATATTGAGCACCCGATACATACCTCTTAGATCAAAGGATGTGTCTTGGGCAGGTGTAATAGTGGAGGTTGGGCCTGTTGCTCTGCTCAAGGCCTGGGAATATGTCCTGCTGTCACCACCACCTCCACAACCAACACCACAATCACAACCACCCCCACCACCACCACTACCACCAATATACCACCACCACAACCACCACCATCACCACCAATACCACCACCACCACCAATACCATCGCTACCACCAATAACACCACCACAACCACCATCACCACCATCTCCACCACCAACCATCCAAAACCATCACCCAAACACACATACCAAATAACCACCAATACCAATACCACCACTCCCTCCACCACTAATACCACCACATACCACCAATACCACCCCACCACATACCACCACACCAATACCACCACCAATACCACCACCAATACCACCACCACCACCACCAATATCCACAACACCAATCAAACCTATACCACACCAACCACCAATACAACCAATGCCACCACCAGCAGTACTCTATAATTTGCTATACGGTGATGGGTGTCAGGAGCCCTTCAGATCCTTCCGCAGTGCAACCCGGCTTGATCCGTAACCTCAACTCTAGTACATGATTAACATTTGAAGTTGATCTCAGTTTCCTACGCCACACCATTACCACGAGCATTAAAGATATAGCGTACTAGCATCTGAGTACTTACACATTATACACCTAAGCACTATATTATGATCCAGTACTATAGATGGTGGTTTCAGTTCAGTCATCTTCTCACAGTATCATAGATACAGTCCATATCTGCGGTAGGTTGTACCATGTTGCTCAGTTACCTTAAGAGTGGCCTTAATTTATTGGTATGATTCTCTATGTCTATAAAATGCAATACAGTCAAGCTTCATAATACATAACAATTGTCATGGGAGTTGTTAAGTTGAATCCATGATCTATTATACTATTTTATGCATGACACTACTGACAAACATATCTAAGGGTTAATGGGAACAATCGTAAGCCACAGATGTGCGGAGTACAAATATTCTTACGTTATGAATTGGATTCTCACAATACGCATATAAGAAAAATACCAGATGACAGACAACCCAAATCACATGGAAAATTTGTATGCTAGATTCATGACGGATACCTCAGTTACACTAGTTGATATTAAATAAACTAGCGTATGTAATTTTTCTAGGAGCGACCAGATAAATATAACCCAGTGAGTCAATGAGGTATTTGAGGTGAGAAAACACATTATTTATCGTATCTTTAATTACCGAGGATGTTTCCAAGTGACAGTATTAATTTTTATCTTTCAGTTTTTTCCCTTAAACAAAAATGCTCATACCACAGACAGAGATCAGTTCAGTTTAGTATGCCTCATGGAAGATAGTGTTAAACTTATGAATTATAGAGCACAATGACAAGTACTCGTCAAACAGCAGAGATTGAATACCATCCAGTCTATATCTGGCCTACATTACTAATGTTCAGATAAGATAAATCACCTAGTATGGTATAACTATGTTGCGCGTGAACATATGTTCCAAACAATCAGAGTTATATTACCATGTCTATAATTATAGGAATGACAATGAGCTAATAACATGCTTAAGTACCTGGACTGATACTGTAAGTTATTTACGAGCCAGACTCTAGCTGAACCACACCACCACCACACACATCACCTCATTAGTATGTAATTTCGTGTTGTAGAAACCACTGCTTTTTGATTGAATAGTGGTTTTTATATAATGCAGTCACTGCATATTTAATAGTACGAGGAAAATGGATATGGCGGTGGACAAGCGTACCGCTTAGACTAAGCCCAATGATAACATTTTCAATGTCTCTCCGATAAACTTCCTTAAAATGTACCATGAGATCACTACAAACAATGCCTTTTAAAGTAAAATCAGGGCTACACCGAGGGACAGTGTCACTAAGGTGTTGAACACGCCGATGATGACCTACATATAGGGTGATTTAGGTACTTAAATGCGAGAAGGCTAGGGGACTGGGGCTATCACAGCAATCCATGTACTAAGGAGCAAGTTGAGTATGAATGAATCATTTCGACGAATCCTCTATGATAACCTGCACCATATCTAGGTAATAGTTTGTCGTAAGCTATAAATCCATAAGTTAGATTCAGGAGAAATACCTGCCGACACCTAAAATAAACACTTGTGAATATACCTCAGGAAAACTTAGGATGTGCCTACATGCAACATTAGACAGAGAGCAGTTAGTGATACATTGTGCAGTCCCTTGCCACCCTATTTTCCTATATAGTGCACAACTGCTTTTGGTCAGGTGCCCATAGGTGGCAATTGGGATGCAGCACTGTGTGAACTAGCTTTGATTTTTACAGAAGGCAAGGTTCAGACGCTGAGCTTGCAAATGAAGCAAGAAAGACCACCCATCTGTTCAGTATACACTTCTGTAGTACAATGGACAACTACGTCCATGACTCACTGATACCAGACTGGCTAGAAACTATAGATAAGGAAAGAGTCAACCACATGAACAATCGCCGAAATGGTCATCGTGAAAAACCCACCTAACACACCCTAGGGGCGTTGAGTCTCTCGATTTAGAGAACAGGAGGAGCAGAGCAATAGTAATGGATATCTTGATATACATTCTTAGCTTCATTTGCCTGGGGCGCAATCAACAGTTAGGCCTCTATACATTTAAGCTAGTTGTTTTAATAAATCATACAGTGTATTTAAACACTATGTTTGGTTAAAAATTGAGCTATACCAAATGTATTTGTAATTGTGGATGTAACCCCAATTACACTGTTTAATGCATTGTCACCAAATCGAACTGCATACATATAAAAACGACATGCAATTACGACCACCAACTTTCTATATGGCTAGCTTATACAGAAACCGGGGATTTTAGCATATTATATTTCTCAACCTGAAAGGAAAATTCTTAAATATTAATGCAGCATGCCAATCAGATTTTATTCACCATATTGTGGGCCTGGTGTAATGAACACATAAAATCATTACAGTACCTTGAACAAATATCCACTTGTTAAGGTCATCTTATTGTTGAAATGGGTTGCCCAAATGATATCTATACTCAACAATTTCGTATTAGTATCTAAGTATTATCCGCCGCACTAGTTGCGAATCCTGACCTTCCATTGATCCTACTGTCAAGCACTAATGTAAAGATATACATTTGAAACATCTAACCTGCACCTAGCCCAACACTGGACTTCAATGTGACCTCTTTAGCCATGTTAAGATCAAGTGCAGCACATGAATTAGGTACATGCTACTGTAACATATGTAAATAAAACGAATGCAGGTCTGCCACAGTATAAGGCAGGTACACACCTAAGCAATAAGCACTAGGTATAGAGCAGAGCAACGCAAATATCTAGATTACAGCTAAAATAACAAATTGTTGTATATGCAACAAATCTGGAACATATGCAACAGCTTAGCATATGTAAGCTAAGATCAGGAAATCTAGGTGTCCAGATAGGCACAGCTAAGTTTGCAAAATCTGGGGTAGAAGTTCTAGCAAGGTCCAGGACCTAGTGCCTATCTGGACCACCCGTAAATTACCTATACGATACTCATGAAGTTTTCAAAGGAATATAAAAAAGAACAATCTTAAAGATCAATGGAAGGAAGAGCAAAACATCAATCCGATTATTGGTAAGAGAGAAAGCTGGTTATGTTGTCAGGCAACCTCAATTGAGACTACATAATAGGTCAGCATATTGGGCATGATGTCATTGAGGAAAGCACTTTATTAGTTGGTCACAGCAGGGCCTCATTGATATCCCGAGAGTCAGTGGGACCGGAACAATGGCCTGCTTGCAAGCTAACAGTTTATATACTAGGAGGCCTAGCAAAGCTTCAAAGCTAACCATCACGCAAGCAGTACCCCCTCTCAGAACAGGCGGCGGTCACTAATTGTATTTCGGTCTTTATCATACAGCAGGTTATACGGGAAGCCACCAGCACCCGATCAAGATAGGTCGTGTCTTTGGTTACTCTAGTGTTCCAGACACACTGAGTTAAGGAAAGCCTTTCGCCTGCTTACTCTGCTAAGCTCTGATCCAATGAGGACTCAAAGAAGGACGGAGTTAGGGTATCAGAGTGCGTTTATTCCACTATTTTAAACTATACATAATGCATTCTCTCTGGACTATTATATCAACCTGGTAATTTTCCAAAACAGGAAACTGAAATCCTCTCGTCACATGAGAGAGGAACGCCTGGAGAACGCGATCCCACAGACTGGCAGGTTCCGCTTCGGGAAGGCACTGGCCGTAGCTGAACATAGAACATCCTTTGCTCTCAGAACAACACCGTCAGCATCTGAAGAACGCCGCACGCCACACAGCAAAAACCAGACAGCAAGAGGCGAACTTCACACACGGAGTATCCAACATGGAACATGTCAAACATCAAAACTACAGAATCCGAAAAGGACCAGGAAGCGAAGAAGTAATCAGCACGATGAGGTACAGGTAGGGACTCCACCATCTAATCAGAGGGCAATAATAGGGGACAGGTGTGAAAGAGTAACATGAGGTCTTGTAGTGGAGAATGAGTAAACAGCTGGCAGCATCTGACCTCGTTAATCTGCCATAGCATGAGCGAGACAAGAGAATAGGTAACCTAGAATAAGACCAGCAGAGGGAAGTCCCAGGGACAGACGATGATCAAATAGCCAAAACATGACAGTACCCCCCACTCACCCGAGCGCCTCCTGGCGCACTCGAGGAGAGAACCCGGGGTTGGGTCGGCAACGAAGGAGGATCTAATGCATCAACCCGAACCAGTGTCATCCCAGCACATCCCGAAGATGAACCAACTCCCTGTCCTCAGGAACCTGTAACCCTCCAATCCACTAGAGTACTGGTGACCACGTCCCGAAACAGATGTCCATTTGATCTTCCGTACCTTGTAAATAGGAGCGCCCTCTGACAGGGAGACGGGGGGGGGGGAGGGAAGACTGAACGGGGGCGCGATAGAAAAGGCTTGAACACTAAGGAGACAATGGAAGACAGGGTTTGGAACGGCGCTCGGAGCGATAGTTATGCGGAAGAAGCAGTCCGCAGCAAGCCGACAGGATTGACGACCTGACGAGACACGGAGATCGGACTCAATCGAAACCCGCCGTGCTGGTGACGTACTCATCACTACTCGGTTTTGCGGAAACAGTCTTTTCGTAAGGGGAAGGTTACGATGTTGGGAAAGCCACACTCTCTGACCGCGATCAATTACTTAGGACTTCTTAATTCCCTACGTTTTTGTTTGGGGCTCTCACAGTCCTGCGCCCTGGGTATAACGTGCAAAAAACAGTACAGAAACCACCAATAGCATCGACCCACCCTGTACCATCCAATACCCAACCATAGCCACAACCACCAATCATCTACTCAATCCCTTCTCAGGTTTTGCCGTCCGTAAAGACGTTGAGACAAAAGCCTGAGCGGATTGGGACCGCTGAGCGTGCGAGGCTGGGACGTAAAACCAAAGAGGCTGGTAGCGCATAGATCTACTGCCTGATAACGGGGCGCAACAGCCCGGTAGCAGACGACAGAAGCGAGTTGTAGCGTGCCTTCAATTTCCCAGGGCGAGAGACTGTCGTGCCGCATGATGTGACTGCATGGTAGTACTTGCGTTCTGATGTGATCGAACAGTAGATGGCATCGACTTCTGTGCTGTAGAAAGGCTGTGCGGACTCAACCCTGCTTGTCAGCAACATGTATGTTTGGTTTTCCGCTACTGTCTGCTTGATCTCGTGTGATGGGTAAGGCTGGGGGAGAAGAGGAGATCAGCCCACGAGAAGTGAAGAAGATCTGTATCGAGAAGCACCAATAATAAGTCGGAGCACATGGGACAGGACACACCACATCACCAAATCCAACGGACATGCGAGGATGCTACTCGTGAGGATTCTTAGCGGGATCCATCTGAGTCTGAACCGGCCGTCAGTCATACACGGAATGGCACTCACATGAGATTCTAAGAACGAACATTATCTCTCAACTTAGCTGACCCTGATTGAGGTGGGAACGTCTCCTCTTAGCGGCACTAGGGACATGCTGTCACGCTGCAGGTGTACCTCTGCACTGTCCGTACACACACTCTACACACAGGACACTGCATCGATCAACGGCAACGTCACGATCGAACGGCCGCATCGCGCACCACGTTCTTATCACCCAGCACAGACGACAGCGCAACACCGAGAGCATACCACTCAACACAGATTACTAAGGCGATGTGAGACCATGGTTCCCACACCGAGCAGAGGACCCACTAGTCCACACACACACACAGCAACACAGCTACACACCACACACACACACACAGCTACTGAGACGACGGATCAGGAGGCACAGCAAGTTACCCTACATGCATTAGTCTGCACACGCAGCAGCAGCTCACCTCGCGAAACCCCACACGCCCAGCCACAACGAATCCCCACACACAGAGCGACGACTGTACACGCGTCTCTGAGAAGGCTCTCCCCACCAAGAACCGCTGGCGAAATAGAAGCAAGCTAATTCCCCGAAGCTCGCCCCTGTGGTAGGTGTGTGCACAGCTTAATCTTGGTTCATGAGTGAGCTCTCACTTGAGAAGAACAGCCAGACGAGTAGGCTGTAGAACAGGTAACCGAACAGTAAGGTCTTACTAGTGACATCAGCGAGCATCGCTTGTGGCGACGGCAGTCGTGCAGTGAGTGTCTTCGCCCTTATATCCTGAGATCGTGGTCAAATTCCACGCTCACCACAAGTCAAGCCCGACACTACGCCCCCTTTCAGGGAGAATCCTCCCGTCGGGGTCGGTAGGAGAGCCACACGAAAGAAACTAAAGAGACGGGATAAGGCAATCAGGCCTTGGTGTTTCTTATTTCCCGGACGATAGGAAATCACGTAACTCGAAAACGAGCGAAAACAAAGCCCAACGAGCTTGACGTGCATTAATCGTGTTGCCGAACCGGATGTAGTCAAGGTTCTTATGGTCAAGTCGCAAACGAAAAAGGGACGGTTCGCCCCCTCCAGACCACCTGTCGCCTAATTCGCCTAATGGCTAAGCGGATGGCGAGCAGTTCGCCTAAGTTACCCACATCATAGCTTGCGTTCCGATGGGCGCAAGGCGATGAGAAAAGTAAGCGCAAGGATGGACCTTAATGTCAGAGCTGGAGCGCTGAAGACAGAATGGCTCCCACGCCCACCCTGAGCGTCAACC